>NW_027618324.1:0-77000 GCF_964187855.1 Myxine glutinosa
AAGTGCAAAAGTGGTTTCCTAACCACAATCTAACCACAACCACCAACACAAGTGCGAAAAGTGGTTTTTCAACACTAACACAAGTGCGAAAAGTGGTTTTTCAACACTAACACAAGTGCGAAAACTGGTTTTTCCACACTAACACAAGTGCAAAAGTGGTTTTTCCACACTATCACAAGTGCGAAAAGTGGTTTCCTGTACCAACACAAGTGCGAAAAGTGGTTTTTCAACACTAACACAAGTGCGAAAAGTGGTTTTTCCAAACTAATACAAGTGCAAAAGTGGTTTCCTGCACCAACACAAGTGCGAAAAGTGGTTTTTCAACACTAACACAAGTGCGAAAACTGGTTTTTCCACACTAATACAAGTGCAAAGGTGGTTTTTCCACACTATCACAAGTGCGAAAAGTGGTTTCCTGCACCAACACAAGTGCGAAAAGTAGTTTTTCAACACTAATACAAGTGCGAAAAGTGGTTTATCAACACTATCACAAGTGCAAAAAGTGTTTTTCCACACTAATACAAGTGCAAAAGTGGTTTCCTGCACCAACACAAGTGCGAAAAGTGGTTTTTCAACACTAACACAAGTGCGAAAAGTGGTTTTTCAACACTAACACAAGTGCGAAAAGTGTTTTTTCCACACTAATACAAGTGCAAAAGTGGTTTCCTGCACCAACACAAGTGCGAAAAGTGGTTTTTCAACACTAACACAAGTGCGAAAGTGGTTTTTCAACACTATCACAAGTGCAAAAAGTGTTTTTTCCACACTAATACAAGTGCAAAAGTGGTTTCCTGCACCAACACAAGTGCGAAAAGTAGTTTTTCAACACTAACACAAGTGCGAAAAGTGGTTTTTCAACACTAATACAAGTGCGAAAAGTGGTTTTTCAACAATAACACAAGTGCGAAAAGTGTTTTTTCCACACTAATACAAGTGCAAAAGTGGTTTCCTGCACCAACACAAGTGCGAAAAGTGGTTTTTCAACACTAACACAAGTGCGAAAAGTGGTTTTTCAACACTAACACAAGTGCGAAAAGTGGTTTTTCAACACTAACACAAGTGCGAAAAGTGGTTTTCAACACTAACACAAGTGCGAAAAGTGGTTTTTCCACACTAATACAAGTGCAAAAGTGGTTTCCTGCACCAACACATGTGCGAAAAGTGGTTTTTCAACACTAACACAAGTGCGAAAAGTGGATTTTCAACACTATCACAAGTGCAAAAAGTGTTTTTTCCACACTAATACAAGTGCAAAAGTGGTTTCCTGCACCAACACAAGTGCGAAAAGTGGTTTTTCAAAACTAACACAAGTGCGAAAAGTGGTTTTTCAACACTAACACAAGTGCAAAACGTGTTTTTTCCACACTAATACAAGTGCAAAAGTGGTTTCCTGCACCAACACAAGTGTGAAAAGTGGTTTTTCAACACTAACACAAGTGCGAAAAGTGGTTTTTCAACACTAACGCAAGTGCGAAAAGTGGTTTTTCAACACTAACGCAAGTGCGAAAAGTGGTTTTTCAACACTAACACAAGTGCGAAAAGTGGTTTTTCAACACTAACACAAGTGCGAAAAGTGGTTTTTCAACACTAACACAAGTGCGAAAAGTGGTTTTTCAACACTAACACAAGTGCGAAAAGTGGTTTTTCCACATTAATACAAGTGCAAAAGTGGTTTCCTGCACCAACACAAGTGCGAAAAGTCGTTTTTCAACACTAACACAAGTGCGAAAAGTGGTTTTTCAACACTAACACAAGTGCAAAAAGTGGTTTTTCAACACTAACACAAGTGCGAAAAGTGGTTTTTCAACACTATCACAAGTGCAAAAAGTGTTTTTTCCACACTAATACAAGTGCAAAAGTGGTTTCCTGCACCAACACAAGTGCGAAAAGTGGTTTTTCAACACTAACACAAGTGCGAAAAGTGGTTTTTCAACACCATCACAAGTGCAAAAAGTGTTTTTTCCACACTAATACAAGTGCAAAAGTGGTTTCCTGCACCAACACAAGGGCGAAAAGTGGTTTTTCAACACTAACACAAGTGCGAAAAGTGGTTTTTCAACACTAACACAAGTGCGAAAAGTGGTTTTTCAACACTATCACAAGTGCAAAAAGTGTTTTTTCCACACTAATACAAGTGCAAAAGTGGTTTCCTGCACCAACACAAGTGCGAAAAGTGGTTTTTCAACACTAACACAAGTGCGAAAAGTGGTTTTTCAACACTAACACAAGTGCGAAAAGTGGTTTTTCAACACTATCACAAGTGCAAAAAGTGTTTTTTCCACACTAATACAAGTGCAAAAGTGGTTTCCTGCACCAACACAAGTGCGAAAAGTGGTTTTTCAACACTAACACAAGTGCGAAAACTGGTTTTTCCACACTAATACAAGTGCAAAAGTGGTTTTTCCACACTATCACAAGTGCGAAAAGTGGTTTCCTGCACCAACACAAGTGCGAAAAGTGGTTTTTCAACACTAACACAAGTGCGAAAAGTGGTTTTTCCAAACTAATACAAGTGCAAAAGTGGTTTCCTGCACCAACACAAGTGCGAAAAGTGGTTTTTCAACACTAACACAAGTGCGAAAACTGGTTTTTCCACACTAATACAAGTGCAAAAGTGGTTTTTCCACACTATCACAAGTGCGAAAAGTGGTTTCCTGCACAAACACAAGTGCGAAAAGTGGTTTTTCAACACTAACACAAGTGCGAAAAGTTGTTTTTCAACACTATCACAAGTGCAAAAAGAGTTTTTTCCACATTAATACAAGTGCAAAAGTGGTTTCCTGCACCAACACAAGTGCGAAAAGTGGTTTTTCAACACTAACACAAGTGCGAAAAGTGGTTTTTCAACACTAACACAAGTGCGAAAAGTGGTTTTTCAACACTATCACAAGTGCAAAAAGTGTTTTTTCCACACTAATACAAGTGCAAAAGTGGTTTCCTGCACCAACACAAGTGCGAAAAGTGGTTTTTCAACACTAACACAAGTGCGAAAAGTGGTTTTTCAACACTAACACAAGTGCAAAAAGTGTTTTTCCACACTAATACAAGTGCAAAAGTGGTTTCCTGCACCAACACAAGTGCGAAAAGTGGTTTTTCAACACTAACACAAGTGCGAAAAGTGGTTTTTCAACACTATCACAAGTGCAAAAAGTGGTTTTTCCACACTAATACAAGTGCAAAAGTGGTTTCCTGCACCAACACAAGTGCGAAAAGTGGTTTTTCAACACTAACACAAGTGCGAAAAGTGGTTTTTCAACACTAACACAAGTGCGAAAAGTGGTTTTTCAACACTAACACAAGTGCGAAAAGTGGTTTTTCCACACTAATACAAGTGCAAAAGTGGTTTCCTGCACCAACACAAATGCGAAAAGTGGTTTTTCAACACTAACACAAGTGCGAAAAGTGGTTTTTCAACACTAACACAAGTGCAAAAAGTGGTTTTTCCACACTAATACAAGTGCAAAAGTGGTTTCCTGCACCAACACAAGTGCGAAAAGTAGTTTTTCAACACTAATACAAGTGCGAAAAGTGGTTTATCAACACTATCACAAGTGCAAAAAGTGTTTTTCCACACTAATACAAGTGCAAAAGTGGTTTCCTGCACCAACACAAGTGCGAAAAGTGGTTTTTCAACACTAACACAAGTGCGAAAAGTTGTTTTTCAACACTAACACAAGTGCGAAAAGTGTTTTTTCCACACTAATACAAGTGCAAAAGTGGTTTCCTGCACCAACACAAGTGCGAAAAGTGGTTTTTCAACACTAACACAAGTGCGAAAGTGGTTTTTCAACTCTATCACAAGTGCAAAAAGTGTTTTTTCCACACAATACAAGTGCAAAAGTGGTTTCCTGCACCAACACAAGTGCGAAAAGTGGTTTTTCAACACTAACACAAGTGCGAAAAGTGGTTTTTCAACACTAACACAAGTGCGAAAAGTGGTTTTTCAACAATAACACAAGTGCGAAAAGTGTTTTTTCCACACTAATACAAGTGCAAAAGTGGTTTCCTGCACCAACACAAGTGCGAAAAGTGGTTTTTCAACACTAACACAAGTGCGAAAAGTGGTTTTTCAACACTAACACAAGTGCAAAAAGTGGTTTTTCCACACTAATACAAGTGCAAAAGTGGTTTCCTGCACCAACACAAGTGCGAAAAGTGGTTTTTCAACACTATCACAAGTGCAAAAAGTGTTTTTCCACACTAATACAAGTGCAAAAGTGGTTTCCTAACCACAATCTAACCACAACCACCAACACAAGTGCGAAAAGTGGTTTTTCAACACTAACACAAGTGCGAAAAGTGGTTTTTCAACACTAACACAAGTGCGAAAACTGGTTTTTCCACACTAACACAAGTGCAAAAGTGGTTTTTCCACACTATCACAAGTGCGAAAAGTGGTTTCCTGTACCAACACAAGTGCGAAAAGTGGTTTTTCAACACTAACACAAGTGCGAAAAGTGGTTTTTCCAAACTAATACAAGTGCAAAAGTGGTTTCCTGCACCAACACAAGTGCGAAAAGTGGTTTTTCAACACTAACACAAGTGCGAAAACTGGTTTTTCCACACTAATACAAGTGCAAAGGTGGTTTTTCCACACTATCACAAGTGCGAAAAGTGGTTTCCTGCACCAACACAAGTGCGAAAAGTGGTTTTTCAACACTAACACAAGTGCGAAAAGTGGTTTTTCAACACTATCACAAGTGCGAAAAGTGGTTTCCTGCACCAACACAAGTGCGAAAAGTGGTTTTTCAACACTAACACAAGTGCGAAAAGTGGTTTTTCAACACTATCACAAGTGCAAAAAGAGTTTTTTCCACACTAATACAAGTGCAAAAGTGGTTTCCTGCACCAACACAAGTGCGAAAAGTGGTTTTTCAACACTAATACAAGTGCAAAAGTGGTTTCCTGCACCAACACAAGTGCGAAAAGTGGTTTTTCAACACTAACACAAGTGCGAAAAGTGGTTTTTCAACACTAACACAAGTGCGAAAAGTGGTTTTTCAACACTAACACAAGTGCGAAAAGTGGTTTTTCCACACTAATACAAGTGTAAAAGTGGTTTCCTGCACCAACACAAATGCGAAAAGTGGTTTTTCAACACTAACACAAGTGCGAAAAGTGGTTTTTCAACACTAACACAAGTGCGAAAAGTGGTTTTTCAACACTAACACAAGTGCGAAAAGTCGTTTTTCAACACTAACACAAGTGCGAAAAGTGGTTTTTCAACACTAACACAAGTGCGAAAAGTGGTTTTTCCACATTAATACAAGTGCAAAAGTGGTTTCCTGCACCAACACAAGTGCGAAATGTCGTTTTTCAACACTAACACAAGTGCGAAAAGTGGTTTTTCAACACTAACACAAGTGCGAAAAGTGGTTTTTCAACACTATCACAAGTGCAAAAAGTGTTTTTTCCACACTAATACAAGTGCAAAAGTGGTTTCCTGCACCAACACAAGTGCGAAAAGTGGTTTTTCAACACTAACACAAGTGCGAAAAGTGGTTTTTCAACACTAACACAAGTGCGAAAAGTGGTTTTTCAACAATAACACAAGTGCGAAAAGTGTTTTTTCCACACTAATACAAGTGCAAAAGTGGTTTCCTGCACCAACACAAGTGCGAAAAGTGGTTTTTCAACACTAACACAAGTGCGAAAAGTGGTTTTTCAACACTAACACAAGTGCAAAAAGTGGTTTTTCCACACTAATACAAGTGCAAAAGTGGTTTCCTGCACCAACACAAGTGCGAAAAGTGGTTTTTCAACACTATCACAAGTGCAAAAAGTGTTTTTCCACACTAATACAAGTGCAAAAGTGGTTTCCTAACCACAATCTAACCACAACCACCAACACAAGTGCGAAAAGTGGTTTTTCAACACTAACACAAGTGCGAAAAGTGGTTTTTCAACACTAACACAAGTGCGAAAACTGGTTTTTCCACACTAACACAAGTGCAAAAGTGGTTTTTCCACACTATCACAAGTGCGAAAAGTGGTTTCCTGTACCAACACAAGTGCGAAAAGTGGTTTTTCAACACTAACACAAGTGCGAAAAGTGGTTTTTCCAAACTAATACAAGTGCAAAAGTGGTTTCCTGCACCAACACAAGTGCGAAAAGTGGTTTTTCAACACTAACACAAGTGCGAAAACTGGTTTTTCCACACTAATACAAGTGCAAAGGTGGTTTTTCCACACTATCACAAGTGCGAAAAGTGGTTTCCTGCACCAACACAAGTGCGAAAAGTGGTTTTTCAACACTAACACAAGTGCGAAAAGTGGTTTTTCAACACTATCACAAGTGCGAAAAGTGGTTTCCTGCACCAACACAAGTGCGAAAAGTGGTTTTTCAACACTAACACAAGTGCGAAAAGTGGTTTTTCAACACTATCACAAGTGCAAAAAGAGTTTTTTCCACACTAATACAAGTGCAAAAGTGGTTTCCTGCACCAACACAAGTGCGAAAAGTGGTTTTTCAACACTAATACAAGTGCAAAAGTGGTTTCCTGCACCAACACAAGTGCGAAAAGTGGTTTTTCAACACTAACACAAGTGCGAAAAGTGGTTTTTCAACACTAACACAAGTGCGAAAAGTGGTTTTTCAACACTAACACAAGTGCGAAAAGTGGTTTTTCCACACTAATACAAGTGTAAAAGTGGTTTCCTGCACCAACACAAATGCGAAAAGTGGTTTTTCAACACTAACACAAGTGCGAAAAGTGGTTTTTCAACACTAACACAAGTGCGAAAAGTGGTTTTTCAACACTAACACAAGTGCGAAAAGTCGTTTTTCAACACTAACACAAGTGCGAAAAGTGGTTTTTCAACACTAACACAAGTGCGAAAAGTGGTTTTTCCACATTAATACAAGTGCAAAAGTGGTTTCCTGCACCAACACAAGTGCGAAATGTCGTTTTTCAACACTAACACAAGTGCGAAAAGTGGTTTTTCAACACTAACACAAGTGCGAAAAGTGGTTTTTCAACACTATCACAAGTGCAAAAAGTGTTTTTTCCACACTAATACAAGTGCAAAAGTGGTTTCCTGCACCAACACAAGTGCGAAAAGTGGTTTTTCAACACTAACACAAGTGCAAAAAGTGGTTTTTCAACACTAACACAAGTGCGAAAAGTGGTTTTTCAACACTATCACAAGTGCAAAAAGTGTTTTTTCCACACTAATACAAGTGCAAAAGTGGTTTCCTGCACCAACACAAGTGCGAAAAGTGGTTTTTCAACACTAACACAAGTGCGAAAAGTGGTTTTTCAACACCATCACAAGTGCAAAAAGTGTTTTTTCCACACTAATACAAGTGCAAAAGTGGTTTCCTGCACCAACACAAGGGCGAAAAGTGGTTTTTCAACACTAACACAAGTGCGAAAAGTGGTTTTTCAACACTAACACAAGTGCGAAAAGTGGTTTTTCAACACTATCACAAGTGCAAAAAGTGTTTTTTCCACACTAATACAAGTGCAAAAGTGGTTTCCTGCACCAACACAAGTCCGAAAAGTGGTTTTTCAACACTAACACAAGTGCGAAAAGTGGTTTTTCAACACTAACACAAGTGCGAATAGTGGTTTTTCAAAACTATCACAAGTGCAAAAAGTGTTTTTTCCACACTAATACAAGTGCAAAAGTGGTTTCCTGCACCAACACAAGTGCGAAAAGTGGTTTTTCAACACTAACACAAGTGCGAAAAGTGGATTTTTAACACTAACACAAGTGCGAAAAAGTTTTTTTCCCACACTAATACAAGTGCAAAAGTGGTTTGCTGCACCAACACAAGTGCGAAAAGTGGTTTTTCAACACTAACACAAGTGCGAAAACTGGTTTTTCCACACTAATACAAGTGCAAAAGTGGTTTTTCCACACTATCACAAGTGCGAAAAGTGGTTTCCTGCACCAACACAAGTGCGAAAAGTGGTTTTTCAACACTAACACAAGTGCGAAAAGTGGTTTTTCCAAACTAATACAAGTGCAAAAGTGGTTTCCTGCACCAACACAAGTGCGAAAAGTGGTTTTTCAACACTAACATAAGTGCGAAAAGTGGTTTTTCAACACTAACACAAGTGCGAAAAGTGGTTTTTCAACACTATCACAAGTGCAAAAAGAGTTTTTTCCACACTAATACAAGTGCAAAAGTGGTTTCCTGCACCAACACAAGTGCGAAAAGTGGTTTTTCAACACTAACACAAGTGCGAAAAGTGGTTTTTCAAACTAACACAAGTGCGAAAAGTGGTTTTTCAACACTATCACACGTGCAAAAAGTGTCTTTTCCACACTAATACAAGTGCAAAAGTGGTTTCCTGCACCAACACAACTGCGAAAAGTGGTTTTTCAACACTAACACAAGTGTGAAAAGTGGTTTTTTAACACTAACACAAGTGCGAAAAAGTGTTTTTTCCACACTAATACAAGTGCAAAAGTGGTTTCCTGCACCAACACAAGTGCGAAAAGTGGTTTTTCAACAATATCACAAGTGCAAAAAGTGTTTTTTCCACACTAATACAAGTGCAAAAGTGGTTTCCTGCACCAACACAAGTGCGAAAAGTGGTTTTTCAACACTATCACAATGGCAAAAAGTGTTTTTTCCACACTAATACAAGTGCAAAAGTGGTTTCCTGCACCAACACAAGTGCGAAAAGTGGTTTTTCAACACTAACACAAGTGCGAAAAGTGGTTTTTCAACACTAACACAAGTGCGAAAAGTGGTTTTTCAACACTAACACAAGTGCGAAAAGTGGTTTTCAACACTAACACAAGTGCGAAAAGTGGTTTTTCCACACTAATACAAGTGCAAAAGTGGTTTCCTGCACCAACACATGTGCGAAAAGTGGTTTTTCAACACTAACACAAGTGCGAAAAGTGGATTTTCAACACTATCACAAGTGCAAAAAGTGTTTTTTCCACACTAATACAAGTGCAAAAGTGGTTTCCTGCACCAACACAAGTGCGAAAAGTGGTTTTTCAAAACTAACACAAGTGCGAAAAGTGGTTTTTCAACACTAACACAAGTGCAAAACGTGTTTTTTCCACACTAATACAAGTGCAAAAGTGGTTTCCTGCACCAACACAAGTGTGAAAAGTGGTTTTTCAACACTAACACAAGTGCGAAAAGTGGTTTTTCAACACTAACGCAAGTGCGAAAAGTGGTTTTTCAACACTAACACAAGTGCGAAAAGTGGTTTTTCAACACTAACACAAGTGCGAAAAGTCGTTTTTCAACACTAACACAAGTGCGAAAAGTGGTTTTTCAACACTAACACAAGTGCGAAAAGTGGTTTTTCCACATTAATACAAGTGCAAAAGTGGTTTCCTGCACCAACACAAGTGCGAAAAGTCGTTTTTCAACACTAACACAAGTGCGAAAAGTGGTTTTTCAACACTAACACAAGTGCAAAAAGTGGTTTTTCAACACTAACACAAGTGCGAAAAGTGGTTTTTCAACACTATCACAAGCGCAAAAAGTGTTTTTTCCACACTAATACAAGTGCAAAAGTGGTTTCCTGCACCAACACAAGTGCGAAAAGTGGTTTTTCAACACTAACACAAGTGCGAAAAGTGGTTTTTCAACACCATCACAAGTGCAAAAAGTTTTTTTTCCACACTAATACAAGTGCAAAAGTGGTTTCCTGCACCAACACAAGGGCGAAAAGTGGTTTTTCAACACTAACACAAGTGCGAAAAGTGGTTTTTCAACACTAACACAAGTGCGAAAAGTGGTTTTTCAACACTATCACAAGTGCAAAAAGTGTTTTTTCCACACTAATACAAGTGCAAAAGTGGTTTCCTGCACCAACACAAGTGCGAAAAGTGGTTTTTCAACACTAACACAAGTGCGAAAAGTGGTTTTTCAACACTAACACAAGTGCGAAAAGTGGTTTTTCAACACTATCACAAGTGCAAAAAGTGTTTTTTCCACACTAATACAAGTGCAAAAGTGGTTTCCTGCACCAACACAAGTGCGAAAAGTGGTTTTTCAACACTAACACAAGTGCGAAAACTGGTTTTTCCACACTAATACAAGTGCAAAAGTGGTTTTTCCACACTATCACAAGTGCGAAAAGTGGTTTCCTGCACCAACACAAGTGCGAAAAGTGGTTTTTCAACACTAACACAAGTGCGAAAAGTGGTTTTTCCAAACTAATACAAGTGCAAAAGTGGTTTCCTGCACCAACACAAGTGCGAAAAGTGGTTTTTCAACACTAACACAAGTGCGAAAACTGGTTTTTCCACACTAATACAAGTGCAAAAGTGGTTTTTCCACACTATCACAAGTGCGAAAAGTGGTTTCCTGCACAAACACAAGTGCGAAAAGTGGTTTTTCAACACTAACACAAGTGCGAAAAGTTGTTTTTCAACACTATCACAAGTGCAAAAAGAGTTTTTTCCACATTAATACAAGTGCAAAAGTGGTTTCCTGCACCAACACAAGTGCGAAAAGTGGTTTTTCAACACTAACACAAGTGCGAAAAGTGGTTTTTCAACACTAACACAAGTGCGAAAAGTGGTTTTTCAACACTATCACAAGTGCAAAAAGTGTTTTTTCCACACTAATACAAGTGCAAAAGTGGTTTCCTGCACCAACACAAGTGCGAAAAGTGGTTTTTCAACACTAACACAAGTGCGAAAAGTGGTTTTTCAACACTAACACAAGTGCAAAAAGTGTTTTTCCACACTAATACAAGTGCAAAAGTGGTTTCCTGCACCAACACAAGTGCGGAAAGTGGTTTTTCAACACTAACACAAGTGCGAAAAGTGGTTTTTCAACACTATCACAAGTGCAAAAAGTGGTTTTTCCACACTAATACAAGTGCAAAAGTGGTTTCCTGCACCAACACAAGTGCGAAAAGTGGTTTTTCAACACTAACACAAGTGCGAAAAGTGGTTTTTCAACACTAACACAAGTGCGAAAAGTGGTTTTTCAACACTAACACAAGTGCGAAAAGTGGTTTTTCCACACTAATACAAGTGCAAAAGTGGTTTCCTGCACCAACACAAATGCGAAAAGTGGTTTTTCAACACTAACACAAGTGCGAAAAGTGGTTTTTCAACACTAACACAAGTGCAAAAAGTGGTTTTTCCACACTAATACAAGTGCAAAAGTGGTTTCCTGCACCAACACAAGTGCGAAAAGTAGTTTTTCAACACTAATACAAGTGCGAAAAGTGGTTTATCAACACTATCACAAGTGCAAAAAGTGTTTTTCCACACTAATACAAGTGCAAAAGTGGTTTCCTGCACCAACACAAGTGCGAAAAGTGGTTTTTCAACACTAACACAAGTGCGAAAAGTTGTTTTTCAACACTAACACAAGTGCGAAAAGTGTTTTTTCCACACTAATACAAGTGCAAAAGTGGTTTCCTGCACCAACACAAGTGCGAAAAGTGGTTTTTCAACACTAACACAAGTGCGAAAGTGGTTTTTCAACACTATCACAAGTGCAAAAAGTGTTTTTTCCACACAATACAAGTGCAAAAGTGGTTTCCTGCACCAACACAAGTGCGAAAAGTGGTTTTTCAACACTAACACAAGTGCGAAAAGTGGTTTTTCAACACTAACACAAGTGCGAAAAGTGGTTTTTCAACAATAACACAAGTGCGAAAAGTGTTTTTTCCACACTAATACAAGTGCAAAAGTGGTTTCCTGCACCAACACAAGTGCGAAAAGTGGTTTTTCAACACTAACACAAGTGCGAAAAGTGGTTTTTCAACACTAACACCAGTGCAAAAAGTGGTTTTTCCACACTAATACAAGTGCAAAAGTGGTTTCCTGCACCAACACAAGTGCGAAAAGTGGTTTTTCAACACTATCACAAGTGCAAAAAGTGTTTTTCCACACTAATACAAGTGCAAAAGTGGTTTCCTAACCACAATCTAACCACAACCACCAACACAAGTGCGAAAAGTGGTTTTTCAACACTAACACAAGTGCGAAAAGTGGTTTTTCAACACTAACACAAGTGCGAAAACTGGTTTTTCCACACTAACACAAGTGCAAAAGTGGTTTTTCCACACTATCACAAGTGCGAAAAGTGGTTTCCTGTACCAACACAAGTGCGAAAAGTGGTTTTTCAACACTAACACAAGTGCGAAAAGTGGTTTTTCCAAACTAATACAAGTGCAAAAGTGGTTTCCTGCACCAACACAAGTGCGAAAAGTGGTTTTTCAACACTAACACAAGTGCGAAAAGTGGTTTTTCCAAACTAATACAAGTGCAAAAGTGGTTTCCTGCACCAACACAAGTGCGAAAAGTGGTTTTTCAACACTAACACAAGTGCGAAAACTGGTTTTTCCACACTAATACAAGTGCAAAGGTGGTTTTTCCACACTATCACAAGTGCGAAAAGTGGTTTCCTGCACCAACACAAGTGCGAAAAGTGGTTTTTCAACACTAACACAAGTGCGAAAAGTGGTTTTTCAACACTATCACAAGTGCAAAAAGAGTTTTTTCCACACTAATACAAGTGCAAAAGTGGTTTCCTGCACCAACACAAGTGCGAAAAGTGGTTTTTCAACACTAACACAAGTGCGAAAAGTGGTTTTTCAACACTATCACAAGTGCAAAAAGTGTTTTTTCCACACTAATACAAGTGCAAAAGTGGTTTCCTGCACCAACACAAGTGCGAAAAGTGGTTTTTCAACACTAACACAAGTGCGAAAAGTGGTTTTTCAACACTATCACAAGTGCAAAAAGTGTTTTTTCCACACTAATACAAGTGCAAAAGTGGTTTCCTGCACCAACACAAGTGCGAAAAGTGGTTTTTCAACACTAACACAAGTGCGAAAAGTGGTTTTTCAACACTATTACAAGTGCAAAAAGTGGTTTTTCCACACTAATACAAGTGCAAAAGTGGTTTCCTGCACCAACACAAGTGCGAAAAGTGGTTTTTCAACACTAACACAAGTGCGAAAAGTGGTTTTTCAACACTAACACAAGTGCGAAAAGTGGTTTTTCAACACTAACACAAGTGCGAAAAGTGGTTTTTCCACACTAATACAAGTGTAAAAGTGGTTTCCTGCACCAACACAAATGCGAAAAGTGGTTTTTCAACACTAACACAAGTGCGAAAAGTGGTTTTTCAACACTAACACAAGTGCGAAAAGTGGTTTTTCAACACTAACACAAGTGCGAAAAGTCGTTTTTCAACACTAACACAAGTGCGAAAAGTGGTTTTTCAACACTAACACAAGTGCGAAAAGTGGTTTTTCCACATTAATACAAGTGCAAAAGTGGTTTCCTGCACCAACACAAGTGCGAAAAGTCGTTTTTCAACACTAACACAAGTGCGAAAAGTGGTTTTTCAACACTAACACAAGTGCGAAAAGTGGTTTTTCAACACTATCACAAGTGCAAAAAGTGTTTTTTCCACACTAATACAAGTGCAAAAGTGGTTTCCTGCACCAACACAAGTGCGAAAAGTGGTTTTTCAACACTAACACAAGTGCAAAAAGTGGTTTTTCAACACTAACACAAGTGCGAAAAGTGGTTTTTCAACACTATCACAAGTGCAAAAAGTGTTTTTTCCACACTAATACAAGTGCAAAAGTGGTTTCCTGCACCAACACAAGTGCGAAAAGTGGTTTTTCAACACTAACACAAGTGCGAAAAGTGGTTTTTCAACACCATCACAAGTGCAAAAAGTGTTTTTTCCACACTAATACAAGTGCAAAAGTGGTTTCCTGCACCAACACAAGGGCGAAAAGTGGTTTTTCAACACTAACACAAGTGCGAAAAGTGGTTTTTCAACACTAACACAAGTGCGAAAAGTGGTTTTTCAACACTATCACAAGTGCAAAAAGTGTTTTTTCCACACTAATACAAGTGCAAAAGTGGTTTCCTGCACCAACACAAGTCCGAAAAGTGGTTTTTCAACACTAACACAAGTGCGAAAAGTGGTTTTTCAACACTAACACAAGTGCGAATAGTGGTTTTTCAAAACTATCACAAGTGCAAAAAGTGTTTTTTCCACACTAATACAAGTGCAAAAGTGGTTTCCTGCACCAACACAAGTGCGAAAAGTGGTTTTTCAACACTAACACAAGTGCGAAAAGTGGATTTTTAACACTAACACAAGTGCGAAAAAGTTTTTTTTCCACACTAATACAAGTGCAAAAGTGGTTTGCTGCACCAACACAAGTGCGAAAAGTGGTTTTTCAACACTAACACAAGTGCGAAAACTGGTTTTTCCACACTAATACAAGTGCAAAAGTGGTTTTTCCACACTATCACAAGTGCGAAAAGTGGTTTCCTGCACCAACACAAGTGCGAAAAGTGGTTTTTCAACACTAACACAAGTGCGAAAAGTGGTTTTTCCAAACTAATACAAGTGCAAAAGTGGTTTCCTGCACCAACACAAGTGCGAAAAGTGGTTTTTCAACACTAACATAAGTGCGAAAAGTGGTTTTTCAACACTAACACAAGTGCGAAAAGTGGTTTTTCAACACTATCACAAGTGCAAAAAGAGTTTTTTCCACACTAATACAAGTGCAAAAGTGGTTTCCTGCACCAACACAAGTGCGAAAAGTGGTTTTTCAACACTAACACAAGTGCGAAAAGTGGTTTTTCAAACTAACACAAGTGCGAAAAGTGGTTTTTCAACACTATCACAAGTGCAAAAAGTGTCTTTTCCACACTAATACAAGTGCAAAAGTGGTTTCCTGCACCAACACAACTGCGAAAAGTGGTTTTTCAACACTAACACAAGTGTGAAAAGTGGTTTTTTAACACTAACACAAGTGCGAAAAAGTGTTTTTTCCACACTAATACAAGTGCAAAAGTGGTTTCCTGCACCAACACAAGTGCGAAAAGTGGTTTTTCAACAATATCACAAGTGCAAAAAGTGTTTTTTCCACACTAATACAAGTGCAAAAGTGGTTTCCTGCACCAACACAAGTGCGAAAAGTGGTTTTTCAACACTATCACAATGGCAAAAAGTGGTTTTTCCACACTAATACAAGTGCAAAAGTGGTTTCCTGCACCAACACAAGTGCGAAAAGTGGTTTTTCAACACTAACACAAGTGCGAAAAGTGTTTTTTCAACACTAACACAAGTGCGAAAAGTGGTTTTTCAACACTAACACAAGTGCGAAAAGTGGTTTTTCAACACTAACACAAGTGCGAAAAGTGGTTTTCAACACTAACACAAGTGCGAAAAGTGGTTTTTCCACACTAATACAAGTGCAAAAGTGGTTTCCTGCACCAACACATGTGCGAAAAGTGGTTTTTCAACACTAACACAAGTGAGAAAAGTGGATTTTCAACACTATCACAAGTGCAAAAAGTGTTTTTTCCACACTAATACAAGTGCAAAAGTGGTTTCCTGCACCAACACAAGTGCGAAAAGTGGTTTTTCAAAACTAACACAAGTGCGAAAAGTGGTTTTTCAACACTAACACAAGTGCAAAACGTGTTTTTTCCACACTAATACAAGTGCAAAAGTGGTTTCCTGCACCAACACAAGTGTGAAAAGTGGTTTTTCAACACTAACACAAGTGCGAAAAGTGGTTTTTCAACACTAACGCAAGTGCGAAAAGTGGTTTTTCAACACTAACACAAGTGCGAAAAGTGGTTTTTCAACACTAACACAAGTGCGAAAAGTCGTTTTTCAACACTAACACAAGTGCGAAAAGTGGTTTTTCAACACTAACACAAGTGCGAAAAGTGGTTTTTCCACATTAATACAAGTGCAAAAGTGGTTTCCTGCACCAACACAAGTGCGAAAAGTCGTTTTTCAACACTAACACAAGTGCGAAAAGTGGTTTTTCAACACTAACACAAGTGCGAAAAGTGGTTTTTCAACACTATCACAAGTGCAAAAAGTGTTTTTTCCACACTAATACAAGTGCAAAAGTGGTTTCCTGCACCAACACAAGTGCGAAAAGTGGTTTTTCAACACTAACACAAGTGCGAAAAGTGGTTTTTCAACACTATCACAAGTGCAAAAAGTGTTTTTCCACACTAATACAAGTGCAAAAGTGGTTTCCTGCACCAACACAAGTGCGAAAAGTGGTTTTTCAACACTAACACAAGTGCGAAAAGTGGTTTTTCAACACTATCACAAGTGCAAAAAGTGGTTTTTCCACACTAATACAAGTGCAAAAGTGGTTTCCTGCACCAACACAAGTGCGAAAAGTGGTTTTTCAACACTAACACAAGTGCGAAAAGTGGTTTTTCAACACTAACACAAGTGCGAAAAGTGGTTTTTCAACACTAACACAAGTGCGAAAAGTGGTTTTTCCACACTAATACAAGTGCAAAAGTGGTTTCCTGCACCAACACAAATGCGAAAAGTGGTTTTTCAACACTAACACAAGTGCGAAAAGTGGTTTTTCAACACTAACACAAGTGCAAAAAGTGGTTTTTCCACACTAATACAAGTGCAAAAGTGGTTTCCTGCACCAACACAAGTGCGAAAAGTGGTTTTTCAACACTAATACAAGTGCGAAAAGTGGTTTATCAACACTATCACAAGTGCAAAAAGTGTTTTTCCACAGTAATACAAGTGCAAAAGTGGTTTCCTGCACCAACACAAGTGCGAAAAGTGGTTTTTCAACACTAACACAAGTGCGAAAAGTTGTTTTTCAACACTAACACAAGTGCGAAAAGTGTTTTTTCCACACTAATACAAGTGCAAAAGTGGTTTCCTGCACCAACACAAGTGCGAAAAGTGGTTTTTCAACACTAACACAAGTGCGAAAGTGGTTTTTCAACACTATCACAAGTGCAAAAAGTGTTTTTTCCACACAATACAAGTGCAAAAGTGGTTTCCTGCACCAACACAAGTGCGAAAAGTGGTTTTTCAACACTAACACAAGTGCGAAAAGTGGTTTTTCAACACTAACACAAGTGCGAAAAGTGGTTTTTCAACAATAACACAAGTGCGAAAAGTGTTTTTTCCACACTAATACAAGTGCAAAAGTGGTTTCCTGCACCAACACAAGTGCGAAAAGTGGTTTTTCAACACTAACACAAGTGCGAAAAGTGGTTTTTCAACACTAACACAAGTGCAAAAAGTGGTTTTTCCACACTAATACAAGTGCAAAAGTGGTTTCCTGCACCAACACAAGTGCGAAAAGTGGTTTTTCAACACTATCACAAGTGCAAAAAGTGTTTTTCCACACTAATACAAGTGCAAAAGTGGTTTCCTAACCACAATCTAACCACAACCACCAACACAAGTGCGAAAAGTGGTTTTTCAACACTAACACAAGTGCGAAAAGTGGTTTTTCAACACTAACACAAGTGCGAAAACTGGTTTTTCCACACTAACACAAGTGCAAAAGTGGTTTTTCCACACTATCACAAGTGCGAAAAGTGGTTTCCTGCACCAACACAAGTGCGAAAAGTGGTTTTTCAACACTAACACAAGTGCGAAAAGTGGTTTTTCCAAACTAATACAAGTGCAAAAGTGGTTTCCTGCACCAACACAAGTGCGAAAAGTGGTTTTTCAACACTAACACAAGTGCGAAAACTGGTTTTTCCACACTAATACAAGTGCAAAGGTGGTTTTTCCACACTATCACAAGTGCGAAAAGTGGTTTCCTGCACCAACACAAGTGCGAAAAGTGGTTTTTCAACACTAACACAAGTGCGAAAAGTGGTTTTTCAACACTATCACAAGTGCAAAAAGAGTTTTTTCCACACTAATACAAGTGCAAAAGTGGTTTCCTGCACCAACACAAGTGCGAAAAGTGGTTTTTCAACACTAACACAAGTGCGAAAAGTGGTTTTTCAACACTATCACAAGTGCAAAAAGTGTTTTTTCCACACTAATACAAGTGCAAAAGTGGTTTCCTGCACCAACACAAGTGCGAAAAGTGGTTTTTCAACACTAACACAAGTGCGAAAAGTGGTTTTTCAACACTATCACAAGTGCAAAAAGTGTTTTTTCCACACTAATACAAGTGCAAAAGTGGTTTCCTGCACCAACACAAGTGCGAAAAGTGGTTTTTCAACACTAACACAAGTGCGAAAAGTGGTTTTTCAACACTATTACAAGTGCAAAAAGTGGTTTTTCCACACTAATACAAGTGCAAAAGTGGTTTCCTGCACCAACACAAGTGCAAAAAGTGGTTTTTCAACACTAACACAAGTGCGAAAAGTGGTTTTTCAACACTAACACAAGTGCGAAAAGTGATTTTTCAACACTAACACAAGTGCGAAAAGTGGTTTTTCCACACTAATACAAGTGTAAAAGTGGTTTCCCTGCACCAACACAAATGCGAAAAGTGGTTTTTCAACACTAACACAAGTGCGAAAAGTGGTTTTTCAACACTAACACAAGTGCAAAAAGTGGTTTTTCCACACTAATACAAGTGCAAAAGTGGTTTCCTGCACCAACACAAGTGCGAAAAGTGGTTTTTCAACACTAATACTGGCGAAAAGTGGTTTATCAACACTATCACAAGTGCAAAAAGTGTTTTTCCACACTAATACAAGTGCAAAAGTGGTTTCCTGCACCAACACAAGTGCGAAAAGTGGTTTTTCAACACTAACACAAGTGCGAAAAGTGGTTTTTTAACACTAACACAAGTGCGAAAAAGTTTTTTTTCCACACTAATACAAGTGCAAAAGTGGTTTCCTGCACCAACACAAGTGCGAAAAGTGGTTTTTCAACACTAACACAAGTGCGAAAACTGGTTTTTCCACACTAATACAAGTGCAAAAGTGGTTTTTCCACACTATCACAAGTGCGAAAAGTGGTTTCCTGCACCAACACAAGTGCGAAAAGTGGTTTTTCAACACTAACACAAGTGCGAAAAGTGGTTTTTCCAAACTAATACAAGTGCAAAAGTGGTTTCCTGCACCAACACAAGTGCGAAAAGTGGTTTTTCAACACTAACACAAGTGCGAAAACTGGTTTTTCCACACTAATACAAGTGCAAAAGTGGTTTTTCCACACTATCACAAGTGCGAAAAGTGGTTTCCTGCACAAACACAAGTGCGAAAAGTGGTTTTTCAACACTAACACAAGTGCGAAAAGTGGTTTTTCAACACTATCACAAGTGCAATAAGAGTTTTTTCCACATTAATACAAGTGCAAAAGTGGTTTCCTGCACCAACACAAGTGCGAAAAGTGGTTTTTCAACACTAACACAAGTGCGAAAAGTGGTTTTTCAACACTGACACAAGTGCGAAAAGTGGTTTTTCAACACTATCACAAGTGCAAAAGTGGTTTCCTGCACCAACACAAGTGCGAAAAGTGGTTTTTCAACACTAACACAAGTGCAAAAAGTGGTTTTTCAACACTATCACAAGTGCAAAAAGTGTTTTTTCCACACTAATACAAGTGCAAAAGTGGTTTTTCCACACTATCACAAGTGCGAAAAGTGGTTTCCTGCACCAACACAAGTGCGAAAAGTGGTTTTTCAACACTAACATAAGTGCGAAAAGTGGTTTTTCAACACTAACACAAGTGCGAAAAGTGGTTTTTCAACACTATCACAAGTGCAAAAAGAGTTTTTTCCACACTAATACAAGTGCAAAAGTGGTTTCCTGCACCAACACAAGTGCGAAAAGTGGTTTTTCAACACTAACACAAGTGCGAAAAGTGGTTTTTCAAACTAACACAAGTGCGAAAAGTGGTTTTTCAACACTAACACAAGTGCGAAAAGTGGTTTTTCCACATTAATACAAGTGCAAAAGTGGTTTCCTGCACCAACACAAGTGCGAAAAGTCGTTTTTCAACACTAACACAAGTGCGAAAAGTGGTTTTTCAACACTAACACAAGTGCGAAAAGTGGTTTTTCAACACTATCACAAGTGCAAAAAGTGTTTTTTCCACACTAATACAAGTGCAAAAGTGGTTTCCTGCACCAACACAAGTGCGAAAAGTGGTTTTTCAACACTAACACAAGTGCAAAAAGTGGTTTTTCAACACTAACACAAGTGCGAAAAGTGGTTTTTCAACACTATCACAAGTGCAAAAAGTGTTTTTTCCACACTAATACAAGTGCAAAAGTGGTTTCCTGCACCAACACAAGTGCGAAAAGTGGTTTTTCAACACTAACACAAGTGCGAAAAGTGGTTTTTCAACACCATCACAAGTGCAAAAAGTGTTTTTTCCACACTAATACAAGTGCAAAAGTGGTTTCCTGCACCAACACAAGGGCGAAAAGTGGTTTTTCAACACTAACACAAGTGCGAAAAGTGGTTTTTCAACACTAACACAAGTGCGAAAAGTGGTTTTTCAACACTATCACAAGTGCAAAAAGTGTTTTTTCCACACTAATACAAGTGCAAAAGTGGTTTCCTGCACCAACACAAGTCCGAAAAGTGGTTTTTCAACACTAACACAAGTGCGAAAAGTGGTTTTTCAACACTAACACAAGTGCGAATAGTGGTTTTTCAAAACTATCACAAGTGCAAAAAGTGTTTTTTCCACACTAATACAAGTGCAAAAGTGGTTTCCTGCACCAACACAAGTGCGAAAAGTGGTTTTTCAACACTAACACAAGTGTGAAAAGTGGTTTTTTAACACTAACACAAGTGCGAAAAAGTTTTTTTTCCACACTAATACAAGTGCAAAAGTGGTTTCCTGCACCAACACAAGTGCGAAAAGTGGTTTTTCAACAATATCACAAGTGCAAAAAGTGTTTTTTCCACACTAATACAAGTGCAAAAGTGGTTTCCTGCACCAACACAAGTGCGAAAAGTGGTTTTTCAACACTATCACAATGGCAAAAAGTGGTTTTTCCACACTAATACAAGTGCAAAAGTGGTTTCCTGCACCAACACAAGTGCGAAAAGTGGTTTTTCAACACTAACACAAGTGCGAAAAGTGTTTTTTCAACACTAACACAAGTGCGAAAAGTGGTTTTTCAACACTAACATAAGTGCGAAAAGTGGTTTTTCCACACTAATACAAGTGCAAAAGTGGTTTCCTGCACCAACACAAGTGCGAAAAGTGGTTTTTCAACACTAACACAAGTGCGAAAAGTGGTTTTTCAACACTAACACAAGTGCAAAAAGTGGTTTTTCCACACTAATACAAGTGCAAAAGTGGTTTCCTGCACCAACACAAGTGCGAAAAGTGGTTTTTCAACACTAATACAAGTGCGAAAAGTGGTTTATCAACACTATCACAAGTGCAAAAAGTGTTTTTCCACACTAATACAAGTGCAAAAGTGGTTTCCTGCACCAACACAAGTGCGAAAAGTGGTTTTTCAACACTAACACAAGTGCGAAAAGTGGTTTTTCAACACTAACACAAGTGCGAAAAGTGTTTTTTCCACACTAATACAAGTGCAAAAGTGGTTTCCTGCACCAACACAAGTGCGAAAAGTGGTTTTTCAACACTAACACAAGTGCGAAAGTGGTTTTTCAACACTATCACAAGTGCAAAAAGTGTTTTTTCCACACTAATACAAGTGCAAAAGTGGTTTCCTGCACCAACACAAGTGCGAAAAGTAGTTTTTCAACACTAACACAAGTGCGAAAAGTGGTTTTTCCACACTAATACAAGTGCAAAAGTGGTTTCCTGCACCAACACAAGTGTGAAAAGTGGTTTTTCAACACTAACACAAGTGCGAAAAGTGGTTTTTCAACACTAACGCAAGTGCGAAAAGTGGTTTTTCAACACTAACACAAGTGCGAAAAGTGGTTTTTCAACACTAACACAAGTGCGAAAAGTGGTTTTTCCACACTAATACAAGTGCAAAAGTGGTTTCCTGCACCAACACAAGTGCGAAAAGTGGTTTTTCAACACTAATACAAGTGCGAAAAGTGGTTTATCAACACTATCACAAGTGCAAAAAGTGTTTTTCCACACTAATACAAGTGCAAAAGTGGTTTCCTGCACCAACACAAGTGCGAAAAGTGGTTTTTCAACACTAACACAAGTGCGAAAAGTGGTTTTTCAACACTAACACAAGTGCGAAAAGTGTTTTTTCCACACTAATACAAGTGCAAAAGTGGTTTCCTGCACCAACACAAGTGCGAAAAGTGGTTTTTCAACACTAACACAAGTGCGAAAGTGGTTTTTCAACACTATCACAAGTGCAAAAAGTGTTTTTTCCACACTAATACAAGTGCAAAAGTGGTTTCCTGCACCAACACAAGTGCGAAAAGTAGTTTTTCAACACTAACACAAGTGCGAAAAGTGGTTTTTCCACACTAATACAAGTGCAAAAGTGGTTTCCTGCACCAACACAAGTGTGAAAAGTGGTTTTTCAACACTAACACAAGTGCGAAAAGTGGTTTTTCAACACTAACGCAAGTGCGAAAAGTGGTTTTTCAACACTAACACAAGTGCGAAAAGTGGTTTTTCAACACTAACACAAGTGCGAAAAGTCGTTTTTCAACACTAACACAAGTGCGAAAAGTGGTTTTTCAACACTAACACAAGTGCGAAAAGTGGTTTTTCCACATTAATACAAGTGCAAAAGTGGTTTCCTGCACCAACACAAGTGCGAAAAGTCGTTTTTCAACACTAACACAAGTGCGAAAAGTGGTTTTTCAACACTAACACAAGTGCGAAAAGTGGTTTTTCAACACTATCACAAGTGCAAAAAGTGTTTTTTCCACACTAATACAAGTGCAAATGTGGTTTCCTGCACCAACACAAGTGCGAAAAGTAGTTTTTCAACACTAACACAAGTGCGAAAAGTGGTTTTTCAACACTAACACAAGTGCGAAAAGTGGTTTTTCAACAATAACACAAGTGCGAAAAGTGTTTTTTCCACACTAATACAAGTGCAAAAGTGGTTTCCTGCACCAACACAACTGCGAAAAGTGGTTTTTCAACACTAACACAAGTGCGAAAAGTGGTTTTTCAACACTAACACAAGTGCGGCAAGTGTTTTTCCCACACTAACACAAGTGCAAAAGTGGTTTCCTGCACCAACACAAGTGCGAAAAGTGGTTTTTCAACACTAACACAAGTGCGAAAAGTGGTTTTTCAACACTAACACAAGTGCGAAAAGTGGTTTTCAACACTAACACAAGTGCGAAAAGTGGTTTTTCCACACTAATACAAGTGCAAAAGTGGTTTCCTGCACCAACACATGTGCGAAAAGTGGTTTTTCAACACTAACACAAGTGCGAAAAGTGGATTTTCAACACTATCACAAGTGCAAAAAGTGTTTTTTCCACACTAATACAAGTGCAAAAGTGGTTTCCTGCACCAACACAAGTGCGAAAAGTGGTTTTTCAAAACTAACACAAGTGCGAAAAGTGGTTTTTCAACACTAACACAAGTGCAAAAAGTGTTTTTTCCACACTAATACAAGTGCAAAAGTGGTTTCCTGCACCAACACTAGTGTGAAAAGTGGTTTTTCAACACTAACACAAGTGCGAAAAGTGGTTTTTCAACACTAACGCAAGTGCGAAAAGTGGTTTTTCAACACTAACACAAGTGCGAAAAGTGGTTTTTCAACACTAACACAAGTGCGAAAAGTCGTTTTTCAACACTAACACAAGTGCGAAAAGTGGTTTTTCAACACTAACACAAGTGCGAAAAGTGGTTTTTCCACATTAATACAAGTGCAAAAGTGGTTTCCTGCACCAACACAAGTGCGAAAAGTCGTTTTTCAACACTAACACAAGTGCGAAAAGTGGTTTTTCAACACTAACACAAGTGCGAAAAGTGGTTTTTCAACACTATCACAAGTGCAAAAAGTGTTTTTTCCACACTAATACAAGTGCAAAAGTGGTTTCCTGCACCAACACAAGTGCGAAAAGTGGTTTTTCAACACTAACACAAGTGCAAAAAGTGGTTTTTCAACACTAACACAAGTGCGAAAAGTGGTTTTTCAACACTATCACAAGTGCAAAAAGTGTTTTTTCCACACTAATACAAGTGCAAAAGTGGTTTCCTGCACCAACACAAGTGCGAAAAGTGGTTTTTCAACACTAACACAAGTGCGAAAAGTGGTTTTTCAACACCATCACAAGTGCAAAAAGTGTTTTTTCCACACTAATACAAGTGCAAAAGTGGTTTCCTGCACCAACACAAGGGCGAAAAGTGGTTTTTCAACACTAACACAAGTGCGAAAAGTGGTTTTTCAACACTAACACAAGTGCGAAAAGTGGTTTTTCAACACTATCACCAGTGCAAAAAGTGTTTTTTCCACACTAATACAAGTGCAAAAGTGGTTTCCTGCACCAACACAAGTCCGAAAAGTGGTTTTTCAACACTAACACAAGTGCGAAAAGTGGTTTTTCAACACTAACACAAGTGCGAATAGTGGTTTTTCAAAACTATCACAAGTGCAAAAAGTGTTTTTTCCACACTAATACAAGTGCAAAAGTGGTTTCCTGCACCAACACAAGAGCGAAAAGTGGTTTTTCAACACTAACACAAGTGCGAAAAGTGGATTTTTAACACTAACACAAGTGCGAAAAAGTTTTTTTTCCACACTAATACAAGTGCAAAAGTGGTTTCCTGCACCAACACAAGTGCGAAAAGTGGTTTTTCAACACTAACACAAGTGCGAAAACTGGTTTTTCCATACTAATACAAGTGCAAAAGTGGTTTTTCCACACTATCACAAGTGCGAAAAGTGGTTTCCTGCACAAACACAAGTGCGAAAAGTGGTTTTTCAACACTAACACAAGTGCGAAAAGTGGTTTTTCCAAACTAATACAAGTGCAAAAGTGGTTTCCTGCACCAACACAAGTGCGAAAAGTGGTTTTTCAACACTAACATAAGTGCGAAAAGTGGTTTTTCAACACTAACACAAGTGCGAAAAGTGGTTTTTCAACACTATCACAAGTGCAAAAAGAGTTTTTTCCACACTAATACAAGTGCAAAAGTGGTTTCCTGCACCAACACAAGTGCGAAAAGTGGTTTTTCAACACTAACACAAGTGCGAAAAGTGGTTTTTCAAACTAACACAAGTGCGAAAAGTGGTTTTTCAACACTATCACAAGTGCAAAAAGTGTCTTTTCCACACTAATACAAGTGCAAAAGTGGTTTCCTGCACCAACACAACTGCGAAAAGTGGTTTTTCAACACTAACACAAGTGTGAAAAGTGGTTTTTTAACACTAACACAAGTGCGAAAAAGTGTTTTTTCCACACTAATACAAGTGCAAAAGTGGTTTCCTGCACCAACACAAGTGCGAAAAGTGGTTTTTCAACAATATCACAAGTGCAAAAAGTGTTTTTTCCACACTAATACAAGTGCAAAAGTGGTTTCCTGCACCAACACAAGTGCGAAAAGTGGTTTTTCAACACTATCACAATGGCAAAAAGTGGTTTTTCCACACTAATACAAGTGCAAAAGTGGTTTCCTGCACCAACACAAGTGCGAAAAGTGGTTTTTCAACACTAACACAAGTGCGAAAAGTGTTTTTTCAACACTAACACAAGTGCGAAAAGTGGTTTTTCAACACTAACATAAGTGCGAAAAGTGGTTTTTCCACACTAATACAAGTGCAAAAGTGGTTTCCTGCACCAACACAAGTGCGAAAAGTGGTTTTTCAACACTAACACAAGTGCGAAAAGTGGTTTTTCAACACTAACACAAGTGCAAAAAGTGGTTTTTCCACACTAATACAAGTGCAAAAGTGGTTTCCTGCACCAACACAAGTGCGAAAAGTGGTTTTTCAACACTAATACAAGTGCGAAAAGTGGTTTATCAACACTATCACAAGTGCAAAAAGTGTTTTTCCACACTAATACAAGTGCAAAAGTGGTTTCCTGCACCAACACAAGTGCGAAAAGTGGTTTTTCAACACTAACACAAGTGCGAAAAGTGGTTTTTCAACACTAACACAAGTGCGAAAAGTGTTTTTTCCACACTAATACAAGTGCAAAAGTGGTTTCCTGCACCAACACAAGTGCGAAAAGTGGTTTTTCAACACTAACACAAGTGCGAAAGTGGTTTTTCAACACTATCACAAGTGCAAAAAGTGTTTTTTCCACACTAATACAAGTGCAAAAGTGGTTTCCTGCACCAACACAAGTGCGAAAAGTAGTTTTTCAACACTAACACAAGTGCGAAAAGTGGTTTTTCCACACTAATACAAGTGCAAAAGTGGTTTCCTGCACCAACACAAGTGTGAAAAGTGGATTTTCAACACTAACACAAGTGCGAAAAGTGGTTTTTCAACACTAACGCAAGTGCGAAAAGTGGTTTTTCAACACTAACACAAGTGCGAAAAGTGGTTTTTCAACACTAACACAAGTGCGAAAAGTCGTTTTTCAACACTAACACAAGTGCGAAAAGTGGTTTGTCAACACTAACACAAGTGCGAAAAGTCGTTTTTCCACATTAATACAAGTGCAAAAGTGGTTTCCTGCACCAACACAAGTGCGAAAAGTCGTTTTTCAACACTAACACAAGTGCGAAAAGTGGTTTTTCAACACTAACACAAGTGCGAAAAGTGGTTTTTCAACACTATCACAAGTGCAAAAAGTGTTTTTTCCACACTAATACAAGTGCAAAAGTGGTTTCCTGCACCAACACAAGTGCGAAAAGTGGTTTTTCAACACTAACACAAGTGCAAAAAGTGGTTTTTCAACACTAACACAAGTGCGAAAAGTGGTTTTTCAACACTATCACAAGTGCAAAAAGTGTTTTTTCCACACTAATACAAGTGCAAAAGTGGTTTCCTGCACCAACACAAGTGCGAAAAGTGGTTTTTCAACACTAACACAAGTGCGAAAAGTGGTTTTTCAACACCATCACAAGTGCAAAAAGTGTTTTTTCCACACTAATACAAGTGCAAAAGTGGTTTCCTGCACCAACACAAGGGCGAAAAGTGGTTTTTCAACACTAACACAAGTGCGAAAAGTGGTTTTTCAACACTAACACAAGTGCGAAAAGTGGTTTTTCAACACTATCACAAGTGCAAAAAGTGTTTTTTCCACACTAATACAAGTGCAAAAGTGGTTTCCTGCACCAACACAAGTCCGAAAAGTGGTTTTTCAACACTAACACAAGTGCGAAAAGTGGTTTTTCAACACTAACACAAGTGCGAATAGTGGTTTTTCAAAACTATCACAAGTGCAAAAAGTGTTTTTTCCACACTAATACAAGTGCAAAAGTGGTTTCCTGCACCAACACAAGTGCGAAAAGTGGTTTTTCAACACTAACACAAGTGCGAAAAGTGGATTTTTAACACTAACACAAGTGCGAAAAAGTTTTTTTTCCACACTAATACAAGTGCAAAAGTGGTTTCCTGCACCAACACAAGTGCGAAAATTGGTTTTTCAACACTAACACAAGTGCGAAAACTGGTTTTTCCACACTAATACAAGTGCAAAAGTGGTTTTTCCACACTATCACAAGTGCGAAAAGTGGTTTCCTGCACCAACACAAGTGCGAAAAGTGGTTTTTCAACACTAACACAAGTGCGAAAAGTGGTTTTTCCAAACTAATACAAGTGCAAAAGTGGTTTCCTGCACCAACACAAGTGCGAAAAGTGGTTTTTCAACACTAACGTAAGTGCGAAAAGTGGTTTTTCAACACTAACACAAGTGCGAAAAGTGGTTTTTCAACACTATCACAAGTGCAAAAAGAGTTTTTTCCACACTAATACAAGTGCAAAAGTGGTTTCCTGCACCAACACAAGTGCGAAAAGTGGTTTTTCAACACTAACACAAGTGCGAAAAGTGGTTTTTCAAACTAACACAAGTGCGAAAAGTGGTTTTTCAACACTATCACAAGTGCAAAAAGTGTCTTTTCCACACTAATACAAGTGCAAAAGTGGTTTCCTGCACCAACACAACTGCGAAAAGTGGTTTTTCAACACTAACACAAGTGTGAAAAGTGGTTTTTTAACACTAACACAAGTGCGAAAAAGTGTTTTTTCCACACTAATACAAGTGCAAAAGTGGTTTCCTGCACCAACACAAGTGCGAAAAGTGGTTTTTCAACAATATCACAAGTGCAAAAAGTGTTTTTTCCACACTAATACAAGTGCAAAAGTGGTTTCCTGCACCAACACAAGTGCGAAAAGTGGTTTTTCAACACTATCACAATGGCAAAAAGTGGTTTTTCCACACTAATACAAGTGCAAAAGTGGTTTCCTGCACCAACACAAGTGCGAAAAGTGGTTTTTCAACACTAACACAAGTGCGAAAAGTGTTTTTTCAACACTAACACAAGTGCGAAAAGTGGTTTTTCAACACTAACATAAGTGCGAAAAGTGGTTTTTTCCACACTAATACAAGTGCAAAAGTGGTTTCCTGCACCAACACAAGTGCGAAAAGTGGTTTTTCAACACTAACACAAGTGCGAAAAGTGGTTTTTCAACACTAACACAAGTGCAAAAAGTGGTTTTTCCACACTAATACAAGTGCAAAAGTGGTTTCCTGCACCAACACAAGTGCGAAAAGTGGTTTTTCAACACTAATACAAGTGCGAAAAGTGGTTTATCAACACTATCACAAGTGCAAAAAGTGTTTTTCCACACTAATACAAGTGCAAAAGTGGTTTCCTGCACCAACACAAGTGCGAAAAGTGGTTTTTCAACACTAACACAAGTGCGAAAAGTGGTTTTTCAACACTAACACAAGTGCGAAAAGTGTTTTTTCCACACTAATACAAGTGCAAAAAGTGTTTTTTCCACACTAATACAAGTGCAAAAGTGGTTTCCTGCACCAACACAAGTGCGAAAAGTGGTTTTTCAACACTAACACAAGTGCGAAAGTGGTTTTTCAACACTATCACAAGTGCAAAAAGTGTTTTTTCCACACTAATACAAGTGCAAAAGTGGTTTCCTGCACCAACACAAGTGCGAAAAGTAGTTTTTCAACACTAACACAAGTGCGAAAAGTGGTTTTTCAACACTAATACAAGTGCGAAAAGTGGTTTTTCAACAATAACACAAGTGCGAAAAGTGTTTTTTCCACACTAATACAAGTGCAAAAGTGGTTTCCTGCACCAACACAAGTGCGAAAAGTGGTTTTTCAACACTAACACAAGTGCGAAAAGTGGTTTTTCAACACTAACACAAGTGCGAAAAGTGGTTTTTCAACACTAACACAAGTGCGAAAAGTGGTTTTCAACACTAACACAAGTGCAAAAAGTGGTTTTTCCACACTAATACAAGTGCAAAAGTGGTTTCCTGCACCAACACATGTGCGAAAAGTGGTTTTTCAACACTAACACAAGTGCGAAAAGTGGATTTTCAACACTATCACAAGTGCAAAAAGTGTTTTTTCCACACTAATACAAGTGCAAAAGTGGTTTCCTGCACCAACACAAGTGCGAAAAGTGGTTTTTCAAAACTAACACAAGTGCGAAAAGTGGTTTTTCAACACTAACACAAGTGCAAAACGTGTTTTTTCCACACTAATACAAGTGCAAAAGTGGTTTCCTGCACCAACACAAGTGTGAAAAGTGGTTTTTCAACACTAACACAAGTGCGAAAAGTGGTTTTTCAACACTAACGCAAGTGCGAAAAGTGGTTTTTCAACACTAACACAAGTGCGAAAAGTGGTTTTTCAACACTAACACAAGTGCGAAAAGTCGTTTTTCAACACTAACACAAGTGCGAAAAGTGGTTTTTCAACACTAACACAAGTGCGAAAAGTGGTTTTTCCACATTAATACAAGTGCAAAAGTGGTTTCCTGCACCAACACAAGTGCGAAAAGTCGTTTTTCAACACTAACACAAGTGCGAAAAGTGGTTTTTCAACACTAACACAAGTGCAAAAAGTGGTTTTTCAACACTAACACAAGTGCGAAAAGTGGTTTTTCAACACTATCACAAGTGCAAAAAGTGTTTTTTCCACACTAATACAAGTGCAAAAGTGGTTTCCTGCACCAACACAAGTGCGAAAAGTGGTTTTTCAACACTAACACAAGTGCGAAAAGTGGTTTTTCAACACCATCACAAGTGCAAAAAGTGTTTTTTCCACACTAATACAAGTGCAAAAGTGGTTTCCTGCACCAACACAACTGCGAAAAGTGGTTTTTCAACACTAACACAAGTGTGAAAAGTGGTTTTTTAACACTAACACAAGTGCGAAAAAGTGTTTTTTCCACACTAATACAAGTGCAAAAGTGGTTTCCTGCACCAACACAAGTGCGAAAAGTGGTTTTTCAACAATATCACAAGTGCAAAAAGTGTTTTTTCCACACTAATACAAGTGCAAAAGTGGTTTCCTGCACCAACACAAGTGCGAAAAGTGGTTTTTCAACACTATCACAATGGCAAAAAGTGGTTTTTCCACACTAATACAAGTGCAAAAGTGGTTTCCTGCACCAACACAAGTGCGAAAAGTGGTTTTTCAACACTAACACAAGTGCGAAAAGTGGTTTTTCAACACTAACATAAGTGCGAAAAGTGGTTTTTTCCACACTAATACAAGTGCAAAAGTGGTTTCCTGCACCAACACAAGTGCGAAAAGTGGTTTTTCAACACTAACACAAGTGCGAAAAGTGGTTTTTCAACACTAACACAAGTGCAAAAAGTGGTTTTTCCACACTAATACAAGTGCAAAAGTGGTTTCCTGCACCAACACAAGTGCGAAAAGTGGTTTTTCAACACTAATACAAGTGCGAAAAGTGGTTTATCAACACTATCACAAGTGCAAAAAGTGTTTTTCCACACTAATACAAGTGCAAAAGTGGTTTCCTGCACCAACACAAGTGCGAAAAGTGGTTTTTCAACACTAACACAAGTGCGAAAAGTGGTTTTTCAACACTAACACAAGTGCGAAAAGTGTTTTTTCCACACTAATACAAGTGCAAAAGTGGTTTCCTGCACCAACACAAGTGCGAAAAGTGGTTTTTCAACACTAACACAAGTGCGAAAGTGGTTTTTCAACACTATCACAAGTGCAAAAAGTGTTTTTTCCACACTAATACAAGTGCAAAAGTGGTTTCCTGCACCAACACAAGTGCGAAAAGTAGTTTTTCAACACTAACACAAGTGCGAAAAGTGGTTTTTCAACACTAATACAAGTGCGAAAAGTGGTTTTTCAACAATAACACAAGTGCGAAAAGTGTTTTTTCCACACTAATACAAGTGCAAAAGTGGTTTCCTGCACCAACACAAGTGCGAAAAGTGGTTTTTCAACACTAACACAAGTGCGAAAAGTGGTTTTTCAACACTAACACAAGTGCGAAAAGTGGTTTTTCAACACTAACACAAGTGCGAAAAGTGGTTTTCAACACTAACACAAGTGCGAAAAGTGGTTTTTCCACACTAATACAAGTGCAAAAGTGGTTTCCTGCACCAACACATGTGCGAAAAGTGGTTTTTCAACACTAACACAAGTGCGAAAAGTGGATTTTCAACACTATCACAAGTGCAAAAAGTGTTTTTTCCACACTAATACAAGTGCAAAAGTGGTTTCCTGCACCAACACAAGTGCGAAAAGTGGTTTTTCAAAACTAACACAAGTGCGAAAAGTGGTTTTTCAACACTAACACAAGTGCAAAACGTGTTTTTTCCACACTAATACAAGTGCAAAAGTGGTTTCCTGCACCAACACAAGTGTGAAAAGTGGTTTTTCAACACTAACACAAGTGCGAAAAGTGGTTTTTCAACACTAACGCAAGTGCGAAAAGTGGTTTTTCAACACTAACACAAGTGCGAAAAGTGGTTTTTCAACACTAACACAAGTGCGAAAAGTCGTTTTTCAACACTAACACAAGTGCGAAAAGTGGTTTTTCAACACTAACACAAGTGCGAAAAGTGGTTTTTCCACATTAATACAAGTGCAAAAGTGGTTTCCTGCACCAACACAAGTGCGAAAAGTCGTTTTTCAACACTAACACAAGTGCGAAAAGTGGTTTTTCAACACTAACACAAGTGCAAAAAGTGGTTTTTCAACACTAACACAAGTGCGAAAAGTGGTTTTTCAACACTATCACAAGTGCAAAAAGTGTTTTTTCCACACTAATACAAGTGCAAAAGTGGTTTCCTGCACCAACACAAGTGCGAAAAGTGGTTTTTCAACACTAACACAAGTGCGAAAAGTGGTTTTTCAACACCATCACAAGTGCAAAAAGTGTTTTTTCCACACTAATACAAGTGCAAAAGTGGTTTCCTGCACCAACACAAGGGCGAAAAGTGGTTTTTCAACACTAACACAAGTGCGAAAAGTGGTTTTTCAACACTAACACAAGTGCGAAAAGTGGTTTTTCAACACTATCACAAGTGCAAAAAGTGTTTTTTCCACACTAATACAAGTGCAAAAGTGGTTTCCTGCACCAACACAAGTGCGAAAAGTGGTTTTTCAACACTAACACAAGTGCGAAAAGTGGTTTTTCAACACTAACACAAGTGCGAAAAGTGGTTTTTCAACACTATCACAAGTGCAAAAAGTGTTTTTTCCACACTAATACAAGTGCAAAAGTGGTTTCCTGCACCAACACAAGTGCGAAAAGTGGTTTTTCAACACTAACACAAGTGCGAAAACTGGTTTTTCCACACTAATACAAGTGCAAAAGTGGTTTTTCCACACTATCACAAGTGCGAAAAGTGGTTTCCTGCACCAACACAAGTGCGAAAAGTGGTTTTTCAACACTAACACAAGTGCGAAAAGTGGTTTTTCCAAACTAATACAAGTGCAAAAGTGGTTTCCTGCACCAACACAAGTGCGAAAAGTGGTTTTTCAACACTAACACAAGTGCGAAAACTGGTTTTTCCACACTAATACAAGTGCAAAAGTGGTTTTTCCACACTATCACAAGTGCGAAAAGTGGTTTCCTGCACAAACACAAGTGCGAAAAGTGGTTTTTCAACACTAACACAAGTGCGAAAAGTTGTTTTTCAACACTATCACAAGTGCAAAAAGAGTTTTTTCCACATTAATACAAGTGCAAAAGTGGTTTCCTGCACCAACACAAGTGCGAAAAGTGGTTTTTCAACACTAACACAAGTGCGAAAAGTGGTTTTTCAACACTAACACAAGTGCGAAAAGTGGTTTTTCAACACTATCACAAGTGCAAAAAGTGTTTTTTCCACACTAATACAAGTGCAAAAGTGGTTTCCTGCACCAACACAAGTGCGAAAAGTGGTTTTTCAACACTAACACAAGTGCGAAAAGTGGTTTTTCAACACTAACACAAGTGCAAAAAGTGTTTTTCCACACTAATACAAGTGCAAAAGTGGTTTCCTGCACCAACACAAGTGCGAAAAGTGGTTTTTCAACACTAACACAAGTGCGAAAAGTGGTTTTTCAACACTAACACAAGTGCGAAAAGTCGTTTTTCAACACTAACACAAGTGCGAAAAGTGGTTTTTCAACACTAACACAAGTGCGAAAAGTGGTTTTTCCACATTAATACAAGTGCAAAAGTGGTTTCCTGCACCAACACAAGTGCGAAAAGTCGTTTTTCAACACTAACACAAGTGCGAAAAGTGGTTTTTCAACACTAACACAAGTGCAAAAAGTGGTTTTTCAACACTAACACAAGTGCGAAAAGTGGTTTTTCAACACTATCACAAGTGCAAAAAGTGTTTTTTCCACACTAATACAAGTGCAAAAGTGGTTTCCTGCACCAACACAAGTGCGAAAAGTGGTTTTTCAACACTAACACAAGTGCGAAAAGTGGTTTTTCAACACCATCACAAGTGCAAAAAGTGTTTTTTCCACACTAATACAAGTGCAAAAGTGGTTTCCTGCACCAACACAAGGGCGAAAAGTGGTTTTTCAACACTAACACAAGTGCGAAAAGTGGTTTTTCAACACTAACACAAGTGCGAAAAGTGGTTTTTCAACACTATCACAAGTGCAAAAAGTGTTTTTTCCACACTAATACAAGTGCAAAAGTGGTTTCCTGCACCAACACAAGTGCGAAAAGTGGTTTTTCAACACTAACACAAGTGCGAAAAGTGGTTTTTCAACACTAACACAAGTGCGAAAAGTGGTTTTTCAACACTATCACAAGTGCAAAAAGTGTTTTTTCCACACTAATACAAGTGCAAAAGTGGTTTCCTGCACCAACACAAGTGCGAAAAGTGGTTTTTCAACACTAACACAAGTGCGAAAACTGGTTTTTCCACACTAATACAAGTGCAAAAGTGGTTTTTCCACACTATCACAAGTGCGAAAAGTGGTTTCCTGCACCAACACAAGTGCGAAAAGTGGTTTTTCAACACTAACACAAGTGCGAAAAGTGGTTTTTCCAAACTAATACAAGTGCAAGAGTGGTTTCCTGCACCAACACAAGTGCGAAAAGTGGTTTTTCAACACTAACACAAGTGCGAAAACTGGTTTTTCCACACTAATACAAGTGCAAAAGTGGTTTTTCCACACTATCACAAGTGCGAAAAGTGGTTTCCTGCACAAACACAAGTGCGAAAAGTGGTTTTTCAACACTAACACAAGTGCGAAAAGTTGTTTTTCAACACTATCACAAGTGCAAAAAGAGTTTTTTCCACATTAATACAAGTGCAAAAGTGGTTTCCTGCACCAACACAAGTGCGAAAAGTGGTTTTTCAACACTAACACAAGTGCGAAAAGTGGTTTTTCAACACTAACACAAGTGCGAAAAGTGGTTTTTCAACACTATCACAAGTGCAAAAAGTGTTTTTTCCACACTAATACAAGTGCAAAAGTGGTTTCCTGCACCAACACAAGTGCGAAAAGTGGTTTTTCAACACTAACACAAGTGCGAAAAGTGGTTTTTCAACACTAACACAAGTGCAAAAAGTGTTTTTCCACACTAATACAAGTGCAAAAGTGGTTTCCTGCACCAACACAAGTGCGAAAAGTGGTTTTTCAACACTAACACAAGTGCGAAAAGTGGTTTTTCAACACTATCACAAGTGCAAAAAGTGGTTTTTCCACACTAATACAAGTGCAAAAGTGGTTTCCTGCACCAACACAAGTGCGAAAAGTGGTTTTTCAACACTAACACAAGTGCGAAAAGTGGTTTTTCAACACTAACACAAGTGCGAAAAGTGGTTTTTCAACACTAACACAAGTGCGAAAAGTGGTTTTTCCACACTAATACAAGTGCAAAAGTGGTTTCCTGCACCAACACAAATGCGAAAAGTGGTTTTTCAACACTAACACAAGTGCGAAAAGTGGTTTTTCAACACTAACACAAGTGCAAAAAGTGGTTTTTCCACACTAATACAAGTGCAAAAGTGGTTTCCTGCACCAACACAAGTGCGAAAAGTAGTTTTTCAACACTAATACAAGTGCGAAAAGTGGTTTATCAACACTATCACAAGTGCAAAAAGTGTTTTTCCACACTAATACAAGTGCAAAAGTGGTTTCCTGCACCAACACAAGTGCGAAAAGTGGTTTTTCAACACTAACACAAGTGCGAAAAGTTGTTTTTCAACACTAACACAAGTGCGAAAAGTGTTTTTTCCACACTAATACAAGTGCAAAAGTGGTTTCCTGCACCAACACAAGTGCGAAAAGTGGTTTTTCAACACTAACACAAGTGCGAAAGTGGTTTTTCAACACTATCACAAGTGCAAAAAGTGTTTTTTCCACACAATACAAGTGCAAAAGTGGTTTCCTGCACCAACACAAGTGCGAAAAGTGGTTTTTCAACACTAACACAAGTGCGAAAAGTGGTTTTTCAACACTAACACAAGTGCGAAAAGTGGTTTTTCAACAATAACACAAGTGCGAAAAGTGTTTTTTCCACACTAATACAAGTGCAAAAGTGGTTTCCTGCACCAACACAAGTGCGAAAAGTGGTTTTTCAACACTAACACAAGTGCGAAAAGTGGTTTTTCAACACTAACACAAGTGCAAAAAGTGGTTTTTCCACACTAATACAAGTGCAAAAGTGGTTTCCTGCACCAACACAAGTGCGAAAAGTGGTTTTTCAACACTATCACAAGTGCAAAAAGTGTTTTTCCACACTAATACAAGTGCAAAAGTGGTTTCCTAACCACAATCTAACCACAACCACCAACACAAGTGCGAAAAGTGGTTTTTCAACACTAACACAAGTGCGAAAAGTGGTTTTTCAACACTAACACAAGTGCGAAAACTGGTTTTTCCACACTAACACAAGTGCAAAAGTGGTTTTTCCACACTATCACAAGTGCGAAAAGTGGTTTCCTGTACCAACACAAGTGCGAAAAGTGGTTTTTCAACACTAACACAAGTGCGAAAAGTGGTTTTTCCAAACTAATACAAGTGCAAAAGTGGTTTCCTGCACCAACACAAGTGCGAAAAGTGGTTTTTCAACACTAACACAAGTGCGAAAACTGGTTTTTCCACACTAATACAAGTGCAAAGGTGGTTTTTCCACACTATCACAAGTGCGAAAAGTGGTTTCCTGCACCAACACAAGTGCGAAAAGTAGTTTTTCAACACTAATACAAGTGCGAAAAGTGGTTTATCAACACTATCACAAGTGCAAAAAGTGTTTTTCCACACTAATACAAGTGCAAAAGTGGTTTCCTGCACCAACACAAGTGCGAAAAGTGGTTTTTCAACACTAACACAAGTGCGAAAAGTGGTTTTTCAACACTAACACAAGTGCGAAAAGTGTTTTTTCCACACTAATACAAGTGCAAAAGTGGTTTCCTGCACCAACACAAGTGCGAAAAGTGGTTTTTCAACACTAACACAAGTGCGAAAGTGGTTTTTCAACACTATCACAAGTGCAAAAAGTGTTTTTTCCACACTAATACAAGTGCAAAAGTGGTTTCCTGCACCAACACAAGTGCGAAAAGTAGTTTTTCAACACTAACACAAGTGCGAAAAGTGGTTTTTCAACACTAATACAAGTGCGAAAAGTGGTTTTTCAACAATAACACAAGTGCGAAAAGTGTTTTTTCCACACTAATACAAGTGCAAAAGTGGTTTCCTGCACCAACACAAGTGCGAAAAGTGGTTTTTCAACACTAACACAAGTGCGAAAAGTGGTTTTTCAACACTAACACAAGTGCGAAAAGTGGTTTTTCAACACTAACACAAGTGCGAAAAGTGGTTTTCAACACTAACACAAGTGCGAAAAGTGGTTTTTCCACACTAATACAAGTGCAAAAGTGGTTTCCTGCACCAACACATGTGCGAAAAGTGGTTTTTCAACACTAACACAAGTGCGAAAAGTGGATTTTCAACACTATCACAAGTGCAAAAAGTGTTTTTTCCACACTAATACAAGTGCAAAAGTGGTTTCCTGCACCAACACAAGTGCGAAAAGTGGTTTTTCAAAACTAACACAAGTGCGAAAAGTGGTTTTTCAACACTAACACAAGTGCAAAACGTGTTTTTTCCACACTAATACAAGTGCAAAAGTGGTTTCCTGCACCAACACAAGTGCGAAAAGTGGTTTTTCAACACTAACACAAGTGCGAAAAGTGGTTTTTCAACACTAACACAAGTGCGAAAAGTGGTTTTTCAACACTAACACAAGTGCGAAAAGTGGTTTTTCAACACTAACACAAGTGCGAAAAGTGGTTTTTCAACACTATCACAAGTGCAAAAAGTGGTTTTTCCACACTAATACAAGTGCAAAAGTGGTTTCCTGCACCAACACAAGTGCGAAAAGTGGTTTTTCAACACTAACACAAGTGCGAAAAGTGGTTTTTCAACACTAACACAAGTGCGAAAAGTGGTTTTTCAACACTAACACAAGTGCGAAAAGTGGTTTTTCCACACTAATACAAGTGCAAAAGTGGTTTCCTGCACCAACACAAATGCGAAAAGTGGTTTTTCAACACTAACACAAGTGCGAAAAGTGGTTTTTCAACACTAACACAAGTGCAAAAAGTGGTTTTTCCACACTAATACAAGTGCAAAAGTGGTTTCCTGCACCAACACAAGTGCGAAAAGTAGTTTTTCAACACTAATACAAGTGCGAAAAGTGGTTTATCAACACTATCACAAGTGCAAAAAGTGTTTTTCCACACTAATACAAGTGCAAAAGTGGTTTCCTGCACCAACACAAGTGCGAAAAGTGGTTTTTCAACACTAACACAAGTGCGAAAGTGGTTTTTCAACACTATCACAAGTGCAAAAAGTGTTTTTTCCACACAATACAAGTGCAAAAGTGGTTTCCTGCACCAACACAAGTGCGAAAAGTGGTTTTTCAACACTAACACAAGTGCGAAAAGTGGTTTTTCAACACTAACACAAGTGCGAAAAGTGGTTTTTCAACAATAACACAAGTGCGAAAAGTGTTTTTTCCACACTAATACAAGTGCAAAAGTGGTTTCCTGCACCAACACAAGTGCGAAAAGTGGTTTTTCAACACTAACACAAGTGCGAAAAGTGGTTTTTCAACACTAACACAAGTGCAAAAAGTGGTTTTTCCACACTAATACAAGTGCAAAAGTGGTTTCCTGCACCAACACAAGTGCGAAAAGTGGTTTTTCAACACTATCACAAGTGCAAAAAGTGTTTTTCCACACTAATACAAGTGCAAAAGTGGTTTCCTAACCACAATCTAACCACAACCACCAACACAAGTGCGAAAAGTGGTTTTTCAACACTAACACAAGTGCGAAAAGTGGTTTTTCAACACTAACACAAGTGCGAAAACTGGTTTTTCCACACTAACACAAGTGCAAAAGTGGTTTTTCCACACTATCACAAGTGCGAAAAGTGGTTTCCTGTACCAACACAAGTGCGAAAAGTGGTTTTTCAACACTAACACAAGTGCGAAAAGTGGTTTTTCCAAACTAATACAAGTGCAAAAGTGGTTTCCTGCACCAACACAAGTGCGAAAAGTGGTTTTTCAACACTAACACAAGTGCGAAAACTGGTTTTTCCACACTAATACAAGTGCAAAGGTGGTTTTTCCACACTATCACAAGTGCGAAAAGTGGTTTCCTGCACCAACACAAGTGCGAAAAGTAGTTTTTCAACACTAATACAAGTGCGAAAAGTGGTTTATCAACACTATCACAAGTGCAAAAAGTGTTTTTCCACACTAATACAAGTGCAAAAGTGGTTTCCTGCACCAACACAAGTGCGAAAAGTGGTTTTTCAACACTAACACAAGTGCGAAAAGTGGTTTTTCAACACTAACACAAGTGCGAAAAGTGTTTTTTCCACACTAATACAAGTGCAAAAGTGGTTTCCTGCACCAACACAAGTGCGAAAAGTGGTTTTTCAACACTAACACAAGTGCGAAAGTGGTTTTTCAACACTATCACAAGTGCAAAAAGTGTTTTTTCCACACTAATACAAGTGCAAAAGTGGTTTCCTGCACCAACACAAGTGCGAAAAGTAGTTTTTCAACACTAACACAAGTGCGAAAAGTGGTTTTTCAACACTAATACAAGTGCGAAAAGTGGTTTTTCAACAATAACACAAGTGCGAAAAGTGTTTTTTCCACACTAATACAAGTGCAAAAGTGGTTTCCTGCACCAACACAAGTGCGAAAAGTGGTTTTTCAACACTAACACAAGTGCGAAAAGTGGTTTTTCAACACTAACACAAGTGCGAAAAGTGGTTTTTCAACACTAACACAAGTGCGAAAAGTGGTTTTCAACACTAACACAAGTGCGAAAAGTGGTTTTTCCACACTAATACAAGTGCAAAAGTGGTTTCCTGCACCAACACATGTGCGAAAAGTGGTTTTTCAACACTAACACAAGTGCGAAAAGTGGATTTTCAACACTATCACAAGTGCAAAAAGTGTTTTTTCCACACTAATACAAGTGCAAAAGTGGTTTCCTGCACCAACACAAGTGCGAAAAGTGGTTTTTCAAAACTAACACAAGTGCGAAAAGTGGTTTTTCAACACTAACACAAGTGCAAAACGTGTTTTTTCCACACTAATACAAGTGCAAAAGTGGTTTCCTGCACCAACACAAGTGTGAAAAGTGGTTTTTCAACACTAACACAAGTGCGAAAAGTGGTTTTTCAACACTAACGCAAGTGCGAAAAGTGGTTTTTCAACACTAACGCAAGTGCGAAAAGTGGTTTTTCAACACTAACACAAGTGCGAAAAGTGGTTTTTCAACACTAACACAAGTGCGAAAAGTGGTTTTTCAACACTAACACAAGTGCGAAAAGTGGTTTTTCAACACTAACACAAGTGCGAAAAGTGGTTTTTCCACATTAATACAAGTGCAAAAGTGGTTTCCTGCACCAACACAAGTGCGAAAAGTCGTTTTTCAACACTAACACAAGTGCGAAAAGTGGTTTTTCAACACTAACACAAGTGCAAAAAGTGGTTTTTCAACACTAACACAAGTGCGAAAAGTGGTTTTTCAACACTATCACAAGTGCAAAAAGTGTTTTTTCCACACTAATACAAGTGCAAAAGTGGTTTCCTGCACCAACACAAGTGCGAAAAGTGGTTTTTCAACACTAACACAAGTGCGAAAAGTGGTTTTTCAACACCATCACAAGTGCAAAAAGTGTTTTTTCCACACTAATACAAGTGCAAAAGTGGTTTCCTGCACCAACACAAGGGCGAAAAGTGGTTTTTCAACACTAACACAAGTGCGAAAAGTGGTTTTTCAACACTAACACAAGTGCGAAAAGTGGTTTTTCAACACTATCACAAGTGCAAAAAGTGTTTTTTCCACACTAATACAAGTGCAAAAGTGGTTTCCTGCACCAACACAAGTGCGAAAAGTGGTTTTTCAACACTAACACAAGTGCGAAAAGTGGTTTTTCAACACTAACACAAGTGCGAAAAGTGGTTTTTCAACACTATCACAAGTGCAAAAAGTGTTTTTTCCACACTAATACAAGTGCAAAAGTGGTTTCCTGCACCAACACAAGTGCGAAAAGTGGTTTTTCAACACTAACACAAGTGCGAAAACTGGTTTTTCCACACTAATACAAGTGCAAAAGTGGTTTTTCCACACTATCACAAGTGCGAAAAGTGGTTTCCTGCACCAACACAAGTGCGAAAAGTGGTTTTTCAACACTAACACAAGTGCGAAAAGTGGTTTTTCCAAACTAATACAAGTGCAAAAGTGGTTTCCTGCACCAACACAAGTGCGAAAAGTGGTTTTTCAACACTAACACAAGTGCGAAAACTGGTTTTTCCACACTAATACAAGTGCAAAAGTGGTTTTTCCACACTATCACAAGTGCGAAAAGTGGTTTCCTGCACAAACACAAGTGCGAAAAGTGGTTTTTCAACACTAACACAAGTGCGAAAAGTTGTTTTTCAACACTATCACAAGTGCAAAAAGAGTTTTTTCCACATTAATACAAGTGCAAAAGTGGTTTCCTGCACCAACACAAGTGCGAAAAGTGGTTTTTCAACACTAACACAAGTGCGAAAAGTGGTTTTTCAACACTAACACAAGTGCGAAAAGTGGTTTTTCAACACTATCACAAGTGCAAAAAGTGTTTTTTCCACACTAATACAAGTGCAAAAGTGGTTTCCTGCACCAACACAAGTGCGAAAAGTGGTTTTTCAACACTAACACAAGTGCGAAAAGTGGTTTTTCAACACTAACACAAGTGCAAAAAGTGTTTTTCCACACTAATACAAGTGCAAAAGTGGTTTCCTGCACCAACACAAGTGCGAAAAGTGGTTTTTCAACACTAACACAAGTGCGAAAAGTGGTTTTTCAACACTATCACAAGTGCAAAAAGTGGTTTTTCCACACTAATACAAGTGCAAAAGTGGTTTCCTGCACCAACACAAGTGCGAAAAGTGGTTTTTCAACACTAACACAAGTGCGAAAAGTGGTTTTTCAACACTAACACAAGTGCGAAAAGTGGTTTTTCAACACTAACACAAGTGCGAAAAGTGGTTTTTCCACACTAATACAAGTGCAAAAGTGGTTTCCTGCACCAACACAAATGCGAAAAGTGGTTTTTCAACACTAACACAAGTGCGAAAAGTGGTTTTTCAACACTAACACAAGTGCAAAAAGTGGTTTTTCCACACTAATACAAGTGCAAAAGTGGTTTCCTGCACCAACACAAGTGCGAAAAGTAGTTTTTCAACACTAATACAAGTGCGAAAAGTGGTTTATCAACACTATCACAAGTGCAAAAAGTGTTTTTCCACACTAATACAAGTGCAAAAGTGGTTTCCTGCACCAACACAAGTGCGAAAAGTGGTTTTTCAACACTAACACAAGTGCGAAAAGTTGTTTTTCAACACTAACACAAGTGCGAAAAGTGTTTTTTCCACACTAATACAAGTGCAAAAGTGGTTTCCTGCACCAACACAAGTGCGAAAAGTGGTTTTTCAACACTAACACAAGTGCGAAAGTGGTTTTTCAACTCTATCACAAGTGCAAAAAGTGTTTTTTCCACACAATACAAGTGCAAAAGTGGTTTCCTGCACCAACACAAGTGCGAAAAGTGGTTTTTCAACACTAACACAAGTGCGAAAAGTGGTTTTTCAACACTAACACAAGTGCGAAAAGTGGTTTTTCAACAATAACACAAGTGCGAAAAGTGTTTTTTCCACACTAATACAAGTGCAAAAGTGGTTTCCTGCACCAACACAAGTGCGAAAAGTGGTTTTTCAACACTAACACAAGTGCGAAAAGTGGTTTTTCAACACTAACACAAGTGCAAAAAGTGGTTTTTCCACACTAATACAAGTGCAAAAGTGGTTTCCTGCACCAACACAAGTGCGAAAAGTGGTTTTTCAACACTATCACAAGTGCAAAAAGTGTTTTTCCACACTAATACAAGTGCAAAAGTGGTTTCCTAACCACAATCTAACCACAACCACCAACACAAGTGCGAAAAGTGGTTTTTCAACACTAACACAAGTGCGAAAAGTGGTTTTTCAACACTAACACAAGTGCGAAAACTGGTTTTTCCACACTAACACAAGTGCAAAAGTGGTTTTTCCACACTATCACAAGTGCGAAAAGTGGTTTCCTGTACCAACACAAGTGCGAAAAGTGGTTTTTCAACACTAACACAAGTGCGAAAAGTGGTTTTTCCAAACTAATACAAGTGCAAAAGTGGTTTCCTGCACCAACACAAGTGCGAAAAGTGGTTTTTCAACACTAACACAAGTGCGAAAACTGGTTTTTCCACACTAATACAAGTGCAAAGGTGGTTTTTCCACACTATCACAAGTGCGAAAAGTGGTTTCCTGCACCAACACAAGTGCGAAAAGTGGTTTTTCAACACTAACACAAGTGCGAAAAGTGGTTTTTCAACACTATCACAAGTGCGAAAAGTGGTTTCCTGCACCAACACAAGTGCGAAAAGTGGTTTTTCAACACTAACACAAGTGCGAAAAGTGGTTTTTCAACACTATCACAAGTGCAAAAAGAGTTTTTTCCACACTAATACAAGTGCAAAAGTGGTTTCCTGCACCAACACAAGTGCGAAAAGTGGTTTTTCAACACTAATACAAGTGCAAAAGTGGTTTCCTGCACCAACACAAGTGCGAAAAGTGGTTTTTCAACACTAACACAAGTGCGAAAAGTGGTTTTTCAACACTAACACAAGTGCGAAAAGTGGTTTTTCAACACTAACACAAGTGCGAAAAGTGGTTTTTCCACACTAATACAAGTGTAAAAGTGGTTTCCTGCACCAACACAAATGCGAAAAGTGGTTTTTCAACACTAACACAAGTGCGAAAAGTGGTTTTTCAACACTAACACAAGTGCGAAAAGTGGTTTTTCAACACTAACACAAGTGCGAAAAGTCGTTTTTCAACACTAACACAAGTGCGAAAAGTGGTTTTTCAACACTAACACAAGTGCGAAAAGTGGTTTTTCCACATTAATACAAGTGCAAAAGTGGTTTCCTGCACCAACACAAGTGCGAAATGTCGTTTTTCAACACTAACACAAGTGCGAAAAGTGGTTTTTCAACACTAACACAAGTGCGAAAAGTGGTTTTTCAACACTATCACAAGTGCAAAAAGTGTTTTTTCCACACTAATACAAGTGCAAAAGTGGTTTCCTGCACCAACACAAGTGCGAAAAGTGGTTTTTCAACACTAACACAAGTGCGAAAAGTGGTTTTTCAACACTAACACAAGTGCGAAAAGTGGTTTTTCAACAATAACACAAGTGCGAAAAGTGTTTTTTCCACACTAATACAAGTGCAAAAGTGGTTTCCTGCACCAACACAAGTGCGAAAAGTGGTTTTTCAACACTAACACAAGTGCGAAAAGTGGTTTTTCAACACTAACACAAGTGCAAAAAGTGGTTTTTCCACACTAATACAAGTGCAAAAGTGGTTTCCTGCACCAACACAAGTGCGAAAAGTGGTTTTTCAACACTATCACAAGTGCAAAAAGTGTTTTTCCACACTAATACAAGTGCAAAAGTGGTTTCCTAACCACAATCTAACCACAACCACCAACACAAGTGCGAAAAGTGGTTTTTCAACACTAACACAAGTGCGAAAAGTGGTTTTTCAACACTAACACAAGTGCGAAAACTGGTTTTTCCACACTAACACAAGTGCAAAAGTGGTTTTTCCACACTATCACAAGTGCGAAAAGTGGTTTCCTGTACCAACACAAGTGCGAAAAGTGGTTTTTCAACACTAACACAAGTGCGAAAAGTGGTTTTTCCAAACTAATACAAGTGCAAAAGTGGTTTCCTGCACCAACACAAGTGCGAAAAGTGGTTTTTCAACACTAACACAAGTGCGAAAACTGGTTTTTCCACACTAATACAAGTGCAAAGGTGGTTTTTCCACACTATCACAAGTGCGAAAAGTGGTTTCCTGCACCAACACAAGTGCGAAAAGTGGTTTTTCAACACTAACACAAGTGCGAAAAGTGGTTTTTCAACACTATCACAAGTGCGAAAAGTGGTTTCCTGCACCAACACAAGTGCGAAAAGTGGTTTTTCAACACTAACACAAGTGCGAAAAGTGGTTTTTCAACACTATCACAAGTGCAAAAAGAGTTTTTTCCACACTAATACAAGTGCAAAAGTGGTTTCCTGCACCAACACAAGTGCGAAAAGTGGTTTTTCAACACTAATACAAGTGCGAAAAGTGGTTTTTCAACACTATCACAAGTGCAAAAAGAGTTTTTTCCACACTAATACAAGTGCAAAAGTGGTTTCCTGCACCAACACAAGTGCGAAAAGTGGTTTTTCAACACTAACACAAGTGCGAAAAGTGGTTTTTCAACACTAACACAAGTGCGAAAAGTGGTTTTTCAACACTAACACAAGTGCGAAAAGTGGTTTTTCCACACTAATACAAGTGTAAAAGTGGTTTCCTGCACCAACACAAATGCGAAAAGTGGTTTTTCAACACTAACACAAGTGCGAAAAGTGGTTTTTCAACACTAACACAAGTGCGAAAAGTGGTTTTTCAACACTAACACAAGTGCGAAAAGTCGTTTTTCAACACTAACACAAGTGCGAAAAGTGGTTTTTCAACACTAACACAAGTGCGAAAAGTGGTTTTTCCACATTAATACAAGTGCAAAAGTGGTTTCCTGCACCAACACAAGTGCGAAATGTCGTTTTTCAACACTAACACAAGTGCGAAAAGTGGTTTTTCAACACTAACACAAGTGCGAAAAGTGGTTTTTCAACACTATCACAAGTGCAAAAAGTGTTTTTTCCACACTAATACAAGTGCAAAAGTGGTTTCCTGCACCAACACAAGTGCGAAAAGTGGTTTTTCAACACTAACACAAGTGCAAAAAGTGGTTTTTCAACACTAACACAAGTGCGAAAAGTGGTTTTTCAACACTATCACAAGTGCAAAAAGTGTTTTTTCCACACTAATACAAGTGCAAAAGTGGTTTCCTGCACCAACACAAGTGCGAAAAGTGGTTTTTCAACACTAACACAAGTGCGAAAAGTGGTTTTTCAACACCATCACAAGTGCAAAAAGTGTTTTTTCCACACTAATACAAGTGCAAAAGTGGTTTCCTGCACCAACACAAGGGCGAAAAGTGGTTTTTCAACACTAACACAAGTGCGAAAAGTGGTTTTTCAACACTAACACAAGTGCGAAAAGTGGTTTTTCAACACTATCACAAGTGCAAAAAGTGTTTTTTCCACACTAATACAAGTGCAAAAGTGGTTTCCTGCACCAACACAAGTCCGAAAAGTGGTTTTTCAACACTAACACAAGTGCGAAAAGTGGTTTTTCAACACTAACACAAGTGCGAATAGTGGTTTTTCAAAACTATCACAAGTGCAAAAAGTGTTTTTTCCACACTAATACAAGTGCAAAAGTGGTTTCCTGCACCAACACAAGTGCGAAAAGTGGTTTTTCAACACTAACACAAGTGCGAAAAGTGGATTTTTAACACTAACACAAGTGCGAAAAAGTTTTTTTCCCACACTAATACAAGTGCAAAAGTGGTTTGCTGCACCAACACAAGTGCGAAAAGTGGTTTTTCAACACTAACACAAGTGCGAAAACTGGTTTTTCCACACTAATACAAGTGCAAAAGTGGTTTTTCCACACTATCACAAGTGCGAAAAGTGGTTTCCTGCACCAACACAAGTGCGAAAAGTGGTTTTTCAACACTAACACAAGTGCGAAAAGTGGTTTTTCCAAACTAATACAAGTGCAAAAGTGGTTTCCTGCACCAACACAAGTGCGAAAAGTGGTTTTTCAACACTAACATAAGTGCGAAAAGTGGTTTTTCAACACTAACACAAGTGCGAAAAGTGGTTTTTCAACACTATCACAAGTGCAAAAAGAGTTTTTTCCACACTAATACAAGTGCAAAAGTGGTTTCCTGCACCAACACAAGTGCGAAAAGTGGTTTTTCAACACTAACACAAGTGCGAAAAGTGGTTTTTCAAACTAACACAAGTGCGAAAAGTGGTTTTTCAACACTATCACACGTGCAAAAAGTGTCTTTTCCACACTAATACAAGTGCAAAAGTGGTTTCCTGCACCAACACAACTGCGAAAAGTGGTTTTTCAACACTAACACAAGTGTGAAAAGTGGTTTTTTAACACTAACACAAGTGCGAAAAAGTGTTTTTTCCACACTAATACAAGTGCAAAAGTGGTTTCCTGCACCAACACAAGTGCGAAAAGTGGTTTTTCAACAATATCACAAGTGCAAAAAGTGTTTTTTCCACACTAATACAAGTGCAAAAGTGGTTTCCTGCACCAACACAAGTGCGAAAAGTGGTTTTTCAACACTATCACAATGGCAAAAAGTGTTTTTTCCACACTAATACAAGTGCAAAAGTGGTTTCCTGCACCAACACAAGTGCGAAAAGTGGTTTTTCAACACTAACACAAGTGCGAAAAGTGGTTTTTCAACACTAACACAAGTGCGAAAAGTGGTTTTTCAACACTAACACAAGTGCGAAAAGTGGTTTTCAACACTAACACAAGTGCGAAAAGTGGTTTTTCCACACTAATACAAGTGCAAAAGTGGTTTCCTGCACCAACACATGTGCGAAAAGTGGTTTTTCAACACTAACACAAGTGCGAAAAGTGGATTTTCAACACTATCACAAGTGCAAAAAGTGTTTTTTCCACACTAATACAAGTGCAAAAGTGGTTTCCTGCACCAACACAAGTGCGAAAAGTGGTTTTTCAAAACTAACACAAGTGCGAAAAGTGGTTTTTCAACACTAACACAAGTGCAAAACGTGTTTTTTCCACACTAATACAAGTGCAAAAGTGGTTTCCTGCACCAACACAAGTGTGAAAAGTGGTTTTTCAACACTAACACAAGTGCGAAAAGTGGTTTTTCAACACTAACGCAAGTGCGAAAAGTGGTTTTTCAACACTAACACAAGTGCGAAAAGTGGTTTTTCAACACTAACACAAGTGCGAAAAGTCGTTTTTCAACACTAACACAAGTGCGAAAAGTGGTTTTTCAACACTAACACAAGTGCGAAAAGTGGTTTTTCCACATTAATACAAGTGCAAAAGTGGTTTCCTGCACCAACACAAGTGCGAAAAGTCGTTTTTCAACACTAACACAAGTGCGAAAAGTGGTTTTTCAACACTAACACAAGTGCAAAAAGTGGTTTTTCAACACTAACACAAGTGCGAAAAGTGGTTTTTCAACACTATCACAAGTGCAAAAAGTGTTTTTTCCACACTAATACAAGTGCAAAAGTGGTTTCCTGCACCAACACAAGTGCGAAAAGTGGTTTTTCAACACTAACACAAGTGCGAAAAGTGGTTTTTCAACACCATCACAAGTGCAAAAAGTTTTTTTTCCACACTAATACAAGTGCAAAAGTGGTTTCCTGCACCAACACAAGGGCGAAAAGTGGTTTTTCAACACTAACACAAGTGCGAAAAGTGGTTTTTCAACACTAACACAAGTGCGAAAAGTGGTTTTTCAACACTATCACAAGTGCAAAAAGTGTTTTTTCCACACTAATACAAGTGCAAAAGTGGTTTCCTGCACCAACACAAGTGCGAAAAGTGGTTTTTCAACACTAACACAAGTGCGAAAAGTGGTTTTTCAACACTAACACAAGTGCGAAAAGTGGTTTTTCAACACTATCACAAGTGCAAAAAGTGTTTTTTCCACACTAATACAAGTGCAAAAGTGGTTTCCTGCACCAACACAAGTGCGAAAAGTGGTTTTTCAACACTAACACAAGTGCGAAAACTGGTTTTTCCACACTAATACAAGTGCAAAAGTGGTTTTTCCACACTATCACAAGTGCGAAAAGTGGTTTCCTGCACCAACACAAGTGCGAAAAGTGGTTTTTCAACACTAACACAAGTGCGAAAAGTGGTTTTTCCAAACTAATACAAGTGCAAAAGTGGTTTCCTGCACCAACACAAGTGCGAAAAGTGGTTTTTCAACACTAACACAAGTGCGAAAACTGGTTTTTCCACACTAATACAAGTGCAAAAGTGGTTTTTCCACACTATCACAAGTGCGAAAAGTGGTTTCCTGCACAAACACAAGTGCGAAAAGTGGTTTTTCAACACTAACACAAGTGCGAAAAGTTGTTTTTCAACACTATCACAAGTGCAAAAAGAGTTTTTTCCACATTAATACAAGTGCAAAAGTGGTTTCCTGCACCAACACAAGTGCGAAAAGTGGTTTTTCAACACTAACACAAGTGCGAAAAGTGGTTTTTCAACACTAACACAAGTGCGAAAAGTGGTTTTTCAACACTATCACAAGTGCAAAAAGTGTTTTTTCCACACTAATACAAGTGCAAAAGTGGTTTCCTGCACCAACACAAGTGCGAAAAGTGGTTTTTCAACACTAACACAAGTGCGAAAAGTGGTTTTTCAACACTAACACAAGTGCAAAAAGTGTTTTTCCACACTAATACAAGTGCAAAAGTGGTTTCCTGCACCAACACAAGTGCGAAAAGTGGTTTTTCAACACTAACACAAGTGCGAAAAGTGGTTTTTCAACACTATCACAAGTGCAAAAAGTGGTTTTTCCACACTAATACAAGTGCAAAAGTGGTTTCCTGCACCAACACAAGTGCGAAAAGTGGTTTTTCAACACTAACACAAGTGCGAAAAGTGGTTTTTCAACACTAACACAAGTGCGAAAAGTGGTTTTTCAACACTAACACAAGTGCGAAAAGTGGTTTTTCCACACTAATACAAGTGCAAAAGTGGTTTCCTGCACCAACACAAATGCGAAAAGTGGTTTTTCAACACTAACACAAGTGCGAAAAGTGGTTTTTCAACACTAACACAAGTGCAAAAAGTGGTTTTTCCACACTAATACAAGTGCAAAAGTGGTTTCCTGCACCAACACAAGTGCGAAAAGTAGTTTTTCAACACTAATACAAGTGCGAAAAGTGGTTTATCAACACTATCACAAGTGCAAAAAGTGTTTTTCCACACTAATACAAGTGCAAAAGTGGTTTCCTGCACCAACACAAGTGCGAAAAGTGGTTTTTCAACACTAACACAAGTGCGAAAAGTTGTTTTTCAACACTAACACAAGTGCGAAAAGTGTTTTTTCCACACTAATACAAGTGCAAAAGTGGTTTCCTGCACCAACACAAGTGCGAAAAGTGGTTTTTCAACACTAACACAAGTGCGAAAGTGGTTTTTCAACACTATCACAAGTGCAAAAAGTGTTTTTTCCACACAATACAAGTGCAAAAGTGGTTTCCTGCACCAACACAAGTGCGAAAAGTGGTTTTTCAACACTAACACAAGTGCGAAAAGTGGTTTTTCAACACTAACACAAGTGCGAAAAGTGGTTTTTCAACAATAACACAAGTGCGAAAAGTGTTTTTTCCACACTAATACAAGTGCAAAAGTGGTTTCCTGCACCAACACAAGTGCGAAAAGTGGTTTTTCAACACTAACACAAGTGCGAAAAGTGGTTTTTCAACACTAACACCAGTGCAAAAAGTGGTTTTTCCACACTAATACAAGTGCAAAAGTGGTTTCCTGCACCAACACAAGTGCGAAAAGTGGTTTTTCAACACTATCACAAGTGCAAAAAGTGTTTTTCCACACTAATACAAGTGCAAAAGTGGTTTCCTAACCACAATCTAACCACAACCACCAACACAAGTGCGAAAAGTGGTTTTTCAACACTAACACAAGTGCGAAAAGTGGTTTTTCAACACTAACACAAGTGCGAAAACTGGTTTTTCCACACTAACACAAGTGCAAAAGTGGTTTTTCCACACTATCACAAGTGCGAAAAGTGGTTTCCTGTACCAACACAAGTGCGAAAAGTGGTTTTTCAACACTAACACAAGTGCGAAAAGTGGTTTTTCCAAACTAATACAAGTGCAAAAGTGGTTTCCTGCACCAACACAAGTGCGAAAAGTGGTTTTTCAACACTAACACAAGTGCGAAAACTGGTTTTTCCACACTAATACAAGTGCAAAGGTGGTTTTTCCACACTATCACAAGTGCGAAAAGTGGTTTCCTGCACCAACACAAGTGCGAAAAGTGGTTTTTCAACACTAACACAAGTGCGAAAAGTGGTTTTTCAACACTATCACAAGTGCAAAAAGAGTTTTTTCCACACTAATACAAGTGCAAAAGTGGTTTCCTGCACCAACACAAGTGCGAAAAGTGGTTTTTCAACACTAACACAAGTGCGAAAAGTGGTTTTTCAACACTATCACAAGTGCAAAAAGTGTTTTTTCCACACTAATACAAGTGCAAAAGTGGTTTCCTGCACCAACACAAGTGCGAAAAGTGGTTTTTCAACACTAACACAAGTGCGAAAAGTGGTTTTTCAACACTATCACAAGTGCAAAAAGTGTTTTTTCCACACTAATACAAGTGCAAAAGTGGTTTCCTGCACCAACACAAGTGCGAAAAGTGGTTTTTCAACACTAACACAAGTGCGAAAAGTGGTTTTTCAACACTATTACAAGTGCAAAAAGTGGTTTTTCCACACTAATACAAGTGCAAAAGTGGTTTCCTGCACCAACACAAGTGCGAAAAGTGGTTTTTCAACACTAACACAAGTGCGAAAAGTGGTTTTTCAACACTAACACAAGTGCGAAAAGTGGTTTTTCAACACTAACACAAGTGCGAAAAGTGGTTTTTCCACACTAATACAAGTGTAAAAGTGGTTTCCTGCACCAACACAAATGCGAAAAGTGGTTTTTCAACACTAACACAAGTGCGAAAAGTGGTTTTTCAACACTAACACAAGTGCGAAAAGTGGTTTTTCAACACTAACACAAGTGCGAAAAGTCGTTTTTCAACACTAACACAAGTGCGAAAAGTGGTTTTTCAACACTAACACAAGTGCGAAAAGTGGTTTTTCCACATTAATACAAGTGCAAAAGTGGTTTCCTGCACCAACACAAGTGCGAAAAGTCGTTTTTCAACACTAACACAAGTGCGAAAAGTGGTTTTTCAACACTAACACAAGTGCGAAAAGTGGTTTTTCAACACTATCACAAGTGCAAAAAGTGTTTTTTCCACACTAATACAAGTGCAAAAGTGGTTTCCTGCACCAACACAAGTGCGAAAAGTGGTTTTTCAACACTAACACAAGTGCAAAAAGTGGTTTTTCAACACTAACACAAGTGCGAAAAGTGGTTTTTCAACACTATCACAAGTGCAAAAAGTGTTTTTTCCACACTAATACAAGTGCAAAAGTGGTTTCCTGCACCAACACAAGTGCGAAAAGTGGTTTTTCAACACTAACACAAGTGCGAAAAGTGGTTTTTCAACACCATCACAAGTGCAAAAAGTGTTTTTTCCACACTAATACAAGTGCAAAAGTGGTTTCCTGCACCAACACAAGGGCGAAAAGTGGTTTTTCAACACTAACACAAGTGCGAAAAGTGGTTTTTCAACACTAACACAAGTGCGAAAAGTGGTTTTTCAACACTATCACAAGTGCAAAAAGTGTTTTTTCCACACTAATACAAGTGCAAAAGTGGTTTCCTGCACCAACACAAGTCCGAAAAGTGGTTTTTCAACACTAACACAAGTGCGAAAAGTGGTTTTTCAACACTAACACAAGTGCGAATAGTGGTTTTTCAAAACTATCACAAGTGCAAAAAGTGTTTTTTCCACACTAATACAAGTGCAAAAGTGGTTTCCTGCACCAACACAAGTGCGAAAAGTGGTTTTTCAACACTAACACAAGTGCGAAAAGTGGATTTTTAACACTAACACAAGTGCGAAAAAGTTTTTTTTCCACACTAATACAAGTGCAAAAGTGGTTTGCTGCACCAACACAAGTGCGAAAAGTGGTTTTTCAACACTAACACAAGTGCGAAAACTGGTTTTTCCACACTAATACAAGTGCAAAAGTGGTTTTTCCACACTATCACAAGTGCGAAAAGTGGTTTCCTGCACCAACACAAGTGCGAAAAGTGGTTTTTCAACACTAACACAAGTGCGAAAAGTGGTTTTTCCAAACTAATACAAGTGCAAAAGTGGTTTCCTGCACCAACACAAGTGCGAAAAGTGGTTTTTCAACACTAACATAAGTGCGAAAAGTGGTTTTTCAACACTAACACAAGTGCGAAAAGTGGTTTTTCAACACTATCACAAGTGCAAAAAGAGTTTTTTCCACACTAATACAAGTGCAAAAGTGGTTTCCTGCACCAACACAAGTGCGAAAAGTGGTTTTTCAACACTAACACAAGTGCGAAAAGTGGTTTTTCAAACTAACACAAGTGCGAAAAGTGGTTTTTCAACACTATCACAAGTGCAAAAAGTGTCTTTTCCACACTAATACAAGTGCAAAAGTGGTTTCCTGCACCAACACAACTGCGAAAAGTGGTTTTTCAACACTAACACAAGTGTGAAAAGTGGTTTTTTAACACTAACACAAGTGCGAAAAAGTGTTTTTTCCACACTAATACAAGTGCAAAAGTGGTTTCCTGCACCAACACAAGTGCGAAAAGTGGTTTTTCAACAATATCACAAGTGCAAAAAGTGTTTTTTCCACACTAATACAAGTGCAAAAGTGGTTTCCTGCACCAACACAAGTGCGAAAAGTGGTTTTTCAACACTATCACAATGGCAAAAAGTGGTTTTTCCACACTAATACAAGTGCAAAAGTGGTTTCCTGCACCAACACAAGTGCGAAAAGTGGTTTTTCAACACTAACACAAGTGCGAAAAGTGTTTTTTCAACACTAACACAAGTGCGAAAAGTGGTTTTTCAACACTAACACAAGTGCGAAAAGTGGTTTTTCAACACTAACACAAGTGCGAAAAGTGGTTTTCAACACTAACACAAGTGCGAAAAGTGGTTTTTCCACACTAATACAAGTGCAAAAGTGGTTTCCTGCACCAACACATGTGCGAAAAGTGGTTTTTCAACACTAACACAAGTGCGAAAAGTGGATTTTCAACACTATCACAAGTGCAAAAAGTGTTTTTTCCACACTAATACAAGTGCAAAAGTGGTTTCCTGCACCAACACAAGTGCGAAAAGTGGTTTTTCAAAACTAACACAAGTGCGAAAAGTGGTTTTTCAACACTAACACAAGTGCAAAACGTGTTTTTTCCACACTAATACAAGTGCAAAAGTGGTTTCCTGCACCAACACAAGTGTGAAAAGTGGTTTTTCAACACTAACACAAGTGCGAAAAGTGGTTTTTCAACACTAACGCAAGTGCGAAAAGTGGTTTTTCAACACTAACACAAGTGCGAAAAGTGGTTTTTCAACACTAACACAAGTGCGAAAAGTCGTTTTTCAACACTAACACAAGTGCGAAAAGTGGTTTTTCAACACTAACACAAGTGCGAAAAGTGGTTTTTCCACATTAATACAAGTGCAAAAGTGGTTTCCTGCACCAACACAAGTGCGAAAAGTCGTTTTTCAACACTAACACAAGTGCGAAAAGTGGTTTTTCAACACTAACACAAGTGCAAAAAGTGGTTTTTCAACACTAACACAAGTGCGAAAAGTGGTTTTTCAACACTATCACAAGTGCAAAAAGTGTTTTTTCCACACTAATACAAGTGCAAAAGTGGTTTCCTGCACCAACACAAGTGCGAAAAGTGGTTTTTCAACACTAACACAAGTGCGAAAAGTGGTTTTTCAACACCATCACAAGTGCAAAAAGTGTTTTTTCCACACTAATACAAGTGCAAAAGTGGTTTCCTGCACCAACACAAGTGCGAAAAGTGGTTTTTCAACACTAACACAAGTGCGAAAAGTGGTTTTTCAACACTAACACAAGTGCGAAAAGTGGTTTTTCAACACTAACACAAGTGCGAAAAGTGGTTTTTCCACACTAATACAAGTGTAAAAGTGGTTTCCTGCACCAACACAAATGCGAAAAGTGGTTTTTCAACACTAACACAAGTGCGAAAAGTGGTTTTTCAACACTAACACAAGTGCGAAAAGTGGTTTTTCAACACTAACACAAGTGCGAAAAGTCGTTTTTCAACACTAACACAAGTGCGAAAAGTGGTTTTTCAACACTAACACAAGTGCGAAAAGTGGTTTTTCCACATTAATACAAGTGCAAAAGTGGTTTCCTGCACCAACACAAGTGCGAAATGTCGTTTTTCAACACTAACACAAGTGCGAAAAGTGGTTTTTCAACACTAACACAAGTGCGAAAAGTGGTTTTTCAACACTATCACAAGTGCAAAAAGTGTTTTTTCCACACTAATACAAGTGCAAAAGTGGTTTCCTGCACCAACACAAGTGCGAAAAGTGGTTTTTCAACACTAACACAAGTGCAAAAAGTGGTTTTTCAACACTAACACAAGTGCGAAAAGTGGTTTTTCAACACTATCACAAGTGCAAAAAGTGTTTTTTCCACACTAATACAAGTGCAAAAGTGGTTTCCTGCACCAACACAAGTGCGAAAAGTGGTTTTTCAACACTAACACAAGTGCGAAAAGTGGTTTTTCAACACCATCACAAGTGCAAAAAGTGTTTTTTCCACACTAATACAAGTGCAAAAGTGGTTTCCTGCACCAACACAAGGGCGAAAAGTGGTTTTTCAACACTAACACAAGTGCGAAAAGTGGTTTTTCAACACTAACACAAGTGCGAAAAGTGGTTTTTCAACACTATCACAAGTGCAAAAAGTGTTTTTTCCACACTAATACAAGTGCAAAAGTGGTTTCCTGCACCAACACAAGTCCGAAAAGTGGTTTTTCAACACTAACACAAGTGCGAAAAGTGGTTTTTCAACACTAACACAAGTGCGAATAGTGGTTTTTCAAAACTATCACAAGTGCAAAAAGTGTTTTTTCCACACTAATACAAGTGCAAAAGTGGTTTCCTGCACCAACACAAGTGCGAAAAGTGGTTTTTCAACACTAACACAAGTGCGAAAAGTGGATTTTTAACACTAACACAAGTGCGAAAAAGTTTTTTTCCCACACTAATACAAGTGCAAAAGTGGTTTGCTGCACCAACACAAGTGCGAAAAGTGGTTTTTCAACACTAACACAAGTGCGAAAACTGGTTTTTCCACACTAATACAAGTGCAAAAGTGGTTTTTCCACACTATCACAAGTGCGAAAAGAGGTTTCCTGCACCAACACAAGTGCGAAAAGTGGTTTTTCAACACTAACACAAGTGCGAAAAGTGGTTTTTCCAAACTAATACAAGTGCAAAAGTGGTTTCCTGCACCAACACAAGTGCGAAAAGTGGTTTTTCAACACTAACATAAGTGCGAAAAGTGGTTTTTCAACACTAACACAAGTGCGAAAAGTGGTTTTTCAACACTATCACAAGTGCAAAAAGAGTTTTTTCCACACTAATACAAGTGCAAAAGTGGTTTCCTGCACCAACACAAGTGCGAAAAGTGGTTTTTCAACACTAACACAAGTGCGAAAAGTGGTTTTTCAAACTAACACAAGTGCGAAAAGTGGTTTTTCAACACTATCACACGTGCAAAAAGTGTCTTTTCCACACTAATACAAGTGCAAAAGTGGTTTCCTGCACCAACACAACTGCGAAAAGTGGTTTTTCAACACTAACACAAGTGTGAAAAGTGGTTTTTTAACACTAACACAAGTGCGAAAAAGTGTTTTTTCCACACTAATACAAGTGCAAAAGTGGTTTCCTGCACCAACACAAGTGCGAAAAGTGGTTTTTCAACAATATCACAAGTGCAAAAAGTGTTTTTTCCACACTAATACAAGTGCAAAAGTGGTTTCCTGCACCAACACAAGTGCGAAAAGTGGTTTTTCAACACTATCACAATGGCAAAAAGTGTTTTTTCCACACTAATACAAGTGCAAAAGTGGTTTCCTGCACCAACACAAGTGCGAAAAGTGGTTTTTCAACACTAACACAAGTGCGAAAAGTGGTTTTTCAACACTAACACAAGTGCGAAAAGTGGTTTTTCAACACTAACACAAGTGCGAAAAGTGGTTTTCAACACTAACACAAGTGCGAAAAGTGGTTTTTCCACACTAATACAAGTGCAAAAGTGGTTTCCTGCACCAACACATGTGCGAAAAGTGGTTTTTCAACACTAACACAAGTGCGAAAAGTGGATTTTCAACACTATCACAAGTGCAAAAAGTGTTTTTTCCACACTAATACAAGTGCAAAAGTGGTTTCCTGCACCAACACAAGTGCGAAAAGTGGTTTTTCAAAACTAACACAAGTGCGAAAAGTGGTTTTTCAACACTAACACAAGTGCAAAACGTGTTTTTTCCACACTAATACAAGTGCAAAAGTGGTTTCCTGCACCAACACAAGTGTGAAAAGTGGTTTTTCAACACTAACACAAGTGCGAAAAGTGGTTTTTCAACACTAACGCAAGTGCGAAAAGTGGTTTTTCAACACTAACACAAGTGCGAAAAGTGGTTTTTCAACACTAACACAAGTGCGAAAAGTCGTTTTTCAACACTAACACAAGTGCGAAAAGTGGTTTTTCAACACTAACACAAGTGCGAAAAGTGGTTTTTCCACATTAATACAAGTGCAAAAGTGGTTTCCTGCACCAACACAAGTGCGAAAAGTCGTTTTTCAACACTAACACAAGTGCGAAAAGTGGTTTTTCAACACTAACACAAGTGCAAAAAGTGGTTTTTCAACACTAACACAAGTGCGAAAAGTGGTTTTTCAACACTATCACAAGTGCAAAAAGTGTTTTTTCCACACTAATACAAGTGCAAAAGTGGTTTCCTGCACCAACACAAGTGCGAAAAGTGGTTTTTCAACACTAACACAAGTGCGAAAAGTGGTTTTTCAACACCATCACAAGTGCAAAAAGTTTTTTTTCCACACTAATACAAGTGCAAAAGTGGTTTCCTGCACCAACACAAGGGCGAAAAGTGGTTTTTCAACACTAACACAAGTGCGAAAAGTGGTTTTTCAACACTAACACAAGTGCGAAAAGTGGTTTTTCAACACTATCACAAGTGCAAAAAGTGTTTTTTCCACACTAATACAAGTGCAAAAGTGGTTTCCTGCACCAACACAAGTGCGAAAAGTGGTTTTTCAACACTAACACAAGTGCGAAAAGTGGTTTTTCAACACTAACACAAGTGCGAAAAGTGGTTTTTCAACACTATCACAAGTGCAAAAAGTGTTTTTTCCACACTAATACAAGTGCAAAAGTGGTTTCCTGCACCAACACAAGTGCGAAAAGTGGTTTTTCAACACTAACACAAGTGCGAAAACTGGTTTTTCCACACTAATACAAGTGCAAAAGTGGTTTTTCCACACTATCACAAGTGCGAAAAGTGGTTTCCTGCACCAACACAAGTGCGAAAAGTGGTTTTTCAACACTAACACAAGTGCGAAAAGTGGTTTTTCCAAACTAATACAAGTGCAAAAGTGGTTTCCTGCACCAACACAAGTGCGAAAAGTGGTTTTTCAACACTAACACAAGTGCGAAAACTGGTTTTTCCACACTAATACAAGTGCAAAAGTGGTTTTTCCACACTATCACAAGTGCGAAAAGTGGTTTCCTGCACAAACACAAGTGCGAAAAGTGGTTTTTCAACACTAACACAAGTGCGAAAAGTTGTTTTTCAACACTATCACAAGTGCAAAAAGAGTTTTTTCCACATTAATACAAGTGCAAAAGTGGTTTCCTGCACCAACACAAGTGCGAAAAGTGGTTTTTCAACACTAACACAAGTGCGAAAAGTGGTTTTTCAACACTAACACAAGTGCGAAAAGTGGTTTTTCAACACTATCACAAGTGCAAAAAGTGTTTTTTCCACACTAATACAAGTGCAAAAGTGGTTTCCTGCACCAACACAAGTGCGAAAAGTGGTTTTTCAACACTAACACAAGTGCGAAAAGTGGTTTTTCAACACTAACACAAGTGCAAAAAGTGTTTTTCCACACTAATACAAGTGCAAAAGTGGTTTCCTGCACCAACACAAGTGCGAAAAGTGGTTTTTCAACACTAACACAAGTGCGAAAAGTGGTTTTTCAACACTATCACAAGTGCAAAAAGTGGTTTTTCCACACTAATACAAGTGCAAAAGTGGTTTCCTGCACCAACACAAGTGCGAAAAGTGGTTTTTCAACACTAACACAAGTGCGAAAAGTGGTTTTTCAACACTAACACAAGTGCGAAAAGTGGTTTTTCAACACTAACACAAGTGCGAAAAGTGGTTTTTCCACACTAATACAAGTGCAAAAGTGGTTTCCTGCACCAACACAAATGCGAAAAGTGGTTTTTCAACACTAACACAAGTGCGAAAAGTGGTTTTTCAACACTAACACAAGTGCAAAAAGTGGTTTTTCCACACTAATACAAGTGCAAAAGTGGTTTCCTGCACCAACACAAGTGCGAAAAGTAGTTTTTCAACACTAATACAAGTGCGAAAAGTGGTTTATCAACACTATCACAAGTGCAAAAAGTGTTTTTCCACACTAATACAAGTGCAAAAGTGGTTTCCTGCACCAACACAAGTGCGAAAAGTGGTTTTTCAACACTAACACAAGTGCGAAAAGTTGTTTTTCAACACTAACACAAGTGCGAAAAGTGTTTTTTCCACACTAATACAAGTGCAAAAGTGGTTTCCTGCACCAACACAAGTGCGAAAAGTGGTTTTTCAACACTAACACAAGTGCGAAAGTGGTTTTTCAACACTATCACAAGTGCAAAAAGTGTTTTTTCCACACAATACAAGTGCAAAAGTGGTTTCCTGCACCAACACAAGTGCGAAAAGTGGTTTTTCAACACTAACACAAGTGCGAAAAGTGGTTTTTCAACACTAACACAAGTGCGAAAAGTGGTTTTTCAACAATAACACAAGTGCGAAAAGTGTTTTTTCCACACTAATACAAGTGCAAAAGTGGTTTCCTGCACCAACACAAGTGCGAAAAGTGGTTTTTCAACACTAACACAAGTGCGAAAAGTGGTTTTTCAACACTAACACCAGTGCAAAAAGTGGTTTTTCCACACTAATACAAGTGCAAAAGTGGTTTCCTGCACCAACACAAGTGCGAAAAGTGGTTTTTCAACACTATCACAAGTGCAAAAAGTGTTTTTCCACACTAATACAAGTGCAAAAGTGGTTTCCTAACCACAATCTAACCACAACCACCAACACAAGTGCGAAAAGTGGTTTTTCAACACTAACACAAGTGCGAAAAGTGGTTTTTCAACACTAACACAAGTGCGAAAACTGGTTTTTCCACACTAACACAAGTGCAAAAGTGGTTTTTCCACACTATCACAAGTGCGAAAAGTGGTTTCCTGTACCAACACAAGTGCGAAAAGTGGTTTTTCAACACTAACACAAGTGCGAAAAGTGGTTTTTCCAAACTAATACAAGTGCAAAAGTGGTTTCCTGCACCAACACAAGTGCGAAAAGTGGTTTTTCAACACTAACACAAGTGCGAAAACTGGTTTTTCCACACTAATACAAGTGCAAAGGTGGTTTTTCCACACTATCACAAGTGCGAAAAGTGGTTTCCTGCACCAACACAAGTGCGAAAAGTGGTTTTTCAACACTAACACAAGTGCGAAAAGTGGTTTTTCAACACTATCACAAGTGCAAAAAGAGTTTTTTCCACACTAATACAAGTGCAAAAGTGGTTTCCTGCACCAACACAAGTGCGAAAAGTGGTTTTTCAACACTAACACAAGTGCGAAAAGTGGTTTTTCAACACTATCACAAGTGCAAAAAGTGTTTTTTCCACACTAATACAAGTGCAAAAGTGGTTTCCTGCACCAACACAAGTGCGAAAAGTGGTTTTTCAACACTAACACAAGTGCGAAAAGTGGTTTTTCAACACTATCACAAGTGCAAAAAGTGTTTTTTCCACACTAATACAAGTGCAAAAGTGGTTTCCTGCACCAACACAAGTGCGAAAAGTGGTTTTTCAACACTAACACAAGTGCGAAAAGTGGTTTTTCAACACTATTACAAGTGCAAAAAGTGGTTTTTCCACACTAATACAAGTGCAAAAGTGGTTTCCTGCACCAACACAAGTGCGAAAAGTGGTTTTTCAACACTAACACAAGTGCGAAAAGTGGTTTTTCAACACTAACACAAGTGCGAAAAGTGGTTTTTCAACACTAACACAAGTGCGAAAAGTGGTTTTTCCACACTAATACAAGTGTAAAAGTGGTTTCCTGCACCAACACAAATGCGAAAAGTGGTTTTTCAACACTAACACAAGTGCGAAAAGTGGTTTTTCAACACTAACACAAGTGCGAAAAGTGGTTTTTCAACACTAACACAAGTGCGAAAAGTCGTTTTTCAACACTAACACAAGTGCGAAAAGTGGTTTTTCAACACTAACACAAGTGCAAAAAGTGGTTTTTCCACATTAATACAAGTGCAAAAGTGGTTTCCTGCACCAACACAAGTGCGAAAAGTCGTTTTTCAACACTAACACAAGTGCGAAAAGTGGTTTTTCAACACTAACACAAGTGCGAAAAGTGGTTTTTCAACACTATCACAAGTGCAAAAAGTGTTTTTTCCACACTAATACAAGTGCAAAAGTGGTTTCCTGCACCAACACAAGTGCGAAAAGTGGTTTTTCAACACTAACACAAGTGCAAAAAGTGGTTTTTCAACACTAACACAAGTGCGAAAAGTGGTTTTTCAACACTATCACAAGTGCAAAAAGTGTTTTTTCCACACTAATACAAGTGCAAAAGTGGTTTCCTGCACCAACACAAGTGCGAAAAGTGGTTTTTCAACACTAACACAAGTGCGAAAAGTGGTTTTTCAACACCATCACAAGTGCAAAAAGTGTTTTTTCCACACTAATACAAGTGCAAAAGTGGTTTCCTGCACCAACACAAGGGCGAAAAGTGGTTTTTCAACACTAACACAAGTGCGAAAAGTGGTTTTTCAACACTAACACAAGTGCGAAAAGTGGTTTTTCAACACTATCACAAGTGCAAAAAGTGTTTTTTCCACACTAATACAAGTGCAAAAGTGGTTTCCTGCACCAACACAAGTCCGAAAAGTGGTTTTTCAACACTAACACAAGTGCGAAAAGTGGTTTTTCAACACTAACACAAGTGCGAATAGTGGTTTTTCAAAACTATCACAAGTGCAAAAAGTGTTTTTTCCACACTAATACAAGTGCAAAAGTGGTTTCCTGCACCAACACAAGTGCGAAAAGTGGTTTTTCAACACTAACACAAGTGCGAAAAGTGGATTTTTAACACTAACACAAGTGCGAAAAAGTTTTTTTTCCACACTAATACAAGTGCAAAAGTGGTTTGCTGCACCAACACAAGTGCGAAAAGTGGTTTTTCAACACTAACACAAGTGCGAAAACTGGTTTTTCCACACTAATACAAGTGCAAAAGTGGTTTTTCCACACTATCACAAGTGCGAAAAGTGGTTTCCTGCACCAACACAAGTGCGAAAAGTGGTTTTTCAACACTAACACAAGTGCGAAAAGTGGTTTTTCCAAACTAATACAAGTGCAAAAGTGGTTTCCTGCACCAACACAAGTGCGAAAAGTGGTTTTTCAACACTAACATAAGTGCGAAAAGTGGTTTTTCAACACTAACACAAGTGCGAAAAGTGGTTTTTCAACACTATCACAAGTGCAAAAAGAGTTTTTTCCACACTAATACAAGTGCAAAAGTGGTTTCCTGCACCAACACAAGTGCGAAAAGTGGTTTTTCAACACTAACACAAGTGCGAAAAGTGGTTTTTCAAACTAACACAAGTGCGAAAAGTGGTTTTTCAACACTATCACAAGTGCAAAAAGTGTCTTTTCCACACTAATACAAGTGCAAAAGTGGTTTCCTGCACCAACACAACTGCGAAAAGTGGTTTTTCAACACTAACACAAGTGTGAAAAGTGGTTTTTTAACACTAACACAAGTGCGAAAAAGTGTTTTTTCCACACTAATACAAGTGCAAAAGTGGTTTCCTGCACCAACACAAGTGCGAAAAGTGGTTTTTCAACAATATCACAAGTGCAAAAAGTGTTTTTTCCACACTAATACAAGTGCAAAAGTGGTTTCCTGCACCAACACAAGTGCGAAAAGTGGTTTTTCAACACTATCACAATGGCAAAAAGTGGTTTTTCCACACTAATACAAGTGCAAAAGTGGTTTCCTGCACCAACACAAGTGCGAAAAGTGGTTTTTCAACACTAACACAAGTGCGAAAAGTGTTTTTTCAACACTAACACAAGTGCGAAAAGTGGTTTTTCAACACTAACACAAGTGCGAAAAGTGGTTTTTCAACACTAACACAAGTGCGAAAAGTGGTTTTCAACACTAACACAAGTGCGAAAAGTGGTTTTTCCACACTAATACAAGTGCAAAAGTGGTTTCCTGCACCAACACATGTGCGAAAAGTGGTTTTTCAACACTAACACAAGTGCGAAAAGTGGATTTTCAACACTATCACAAGTGCAAAAAGTGTTTTTTCCACACTAATACAAGTGCAAAAGTGGTTTCCTGCACCAACACAAGTGCGAAAAGTGGTTTTTCAAAACTAACACAAGTGCGAAAAGTGGTTTTTCAACACTAACACAAGTGCAAAACGTGTTTTTTCCACACTAATACAAGTGCAAAAGTGGTTTCCTGCACCAACACAAGTGTGAAAAGTGGTTTTTCAACACTAACACAAGTGCGAAAAGTGGTTTTTCAACACTAACGCAAGTGCGAAAAGTGGTTTTTCAACACTAACACAAGTGCGAAAAGTGGTTTTTCAACACTAACACAAGTGCGAAAAGTCGTTTTTCAACACTAACACAAGTGCGAAAAGTGGTTTTTCAACACTAACACAAGTGCGAAAAGTGGTTTTTCCACATTAATACAAGTGCAAAAGTGGTTTCCTGCACCAACACAAGTGCGAAAAGTCGTTTTTCAACACTAACACAAGTGCGAAAAGTGGTTTTTCAACACTAACACAAGTGCAAAAAGTGGTTTTTCAACACTAACACAAGTGCGAAAAGTGGTTTTTCAACACTATCACAAGTGCAAAAAGTGTTTTTTCCACACTAATACAAGTGCAAAAGTGGTTTCCTGCACCAACACAAGTGCGAAAAGTGGTTTTTCAACACTAACACAAGTGCGAAAAGTGGTTTTTCAACACCATCACAAGTGCAAAAAGTGTTTTTTCCACACTAATACAAGTGCAAAAGTGGTTTCCTGCACCAACACAAGGGCGAAAAGTGGTTTTTCAACACTAACACAAGTGCGAAAAGTGGTTTTTCAACACTAACACAAGTGCGAAAAGTGGTTTTTCAACACTATCACAAGTGCAAAAAGTGTTTTTTCCACACTAATACAAGTGCAAAAGTGGTTTCCTGCACCAACACAAGTGCGAAAAGTGGTTTTTCAACACTAACACAAGTGCGAAAAGTGGTTTTTCAACACTAACACAAGTGCGAAAAGTGGTTTTTCAACACTATCACAAGTGCAAAAAGTGTTTTTTCCACACTAATACAAGTGCAAAAGTGGTTTCCTGCACCAACACAAGTGCGAAAAGTGGTTTTTCAACACTAACACAAGTGCGAAAACTGGTTTTTCCACACTAATACAAGTGCAAAAGTGGTTTTTCCACACTATCACAAGTGCGAAAAGTGGTTTCCTGCACCAACACAAGTGCGAAAAGTGGTTTTTCAACACTAACACAAGTGCGAAAAGTGGTTTTTCCAAACTAATACAAGTGCAAAAGTGGTTTCCTGCACCAACACAAGTGCGAAAAGTGGTTTTTCAACACTAACACAAGTGCGAAAACTGGTTTTTCCACACTAATACAAGTGCAAAAGTGGTTTTTCCACACTATCACAAGTGCGAAAAGTGGTTTCCTGCACAAACACAAGTGCGAAAAGTGGTTTTTCAACACTAACACAAGTGCGAAAAGTGGTTTTTCAACACTATCACAAGTGCAAAAAGAGTTTTTTCCACATTAATACAAGTGCAAAAGTGGTTTCCTGCACCAACACAAGTGCGAAAAGTGGTTTTTCAACACTAACACAAGTGCGAAAAGTGGTTTTTCAACACTAACACAAGTGCGAAAAGTGGTTTTTCAACACTATCACAAGTGCAAAAAGTGTTTTTTCCACACTAATACAAGTGCAAAAGTGGTTTCCTGCACCAACACAAGTGCGAAAAGTGGTTTTTCAACACTAACACAAGTGCGAAAAGTGGTTTTTCAACACTATCACAAGTGCAAAAAGTGTTTTTCCACACTAATACAAGTGCAAAAGTGGTTTCCTGCACCAACACAAGTGCGAAAAGTGGTTTTTCAACACTAACACAAGTGCGAAAAGTGGTTTTTCAACACTATCACAAGTGCAAAAAGTGGTTTTTCCACACTAATACAAGTGCAAAAGTGGTTTCCTGCACCAACACAAGTGCGAAAAGTGGTTTTTCAACACTAACACAAGTGCGAAAAGTGGTTTTTCAACACTAACACAAGTGCGAAAAGTGGTTTTTCAACACTAACACAAGTGCGAAAAGTGGTTTTTCCACACTAATACAAGTGCAAAAGTGGTTTCCTGCACCAACACAAATGCGAAAAGTGGTTTTTCAACACTAACACAAGTGCGAAAAGTGGTTTTTCAACACTAACACAAGTGCAAAAAGTGGTTTTTCCACACTAATACAAGTGCAAAAGTGGTTTCCTGCACCAACACAAGTGCGAAAAGTGGTTTTTCAACACTAATACAAGTGCGAAAAGTGGTTTATCAACACTATCACAAGTGCAAAAAGTGTTTTTCCACAGTAATACAAGTGCAAAAGTGGTTTCCTGCACCAACACAAGTGCGAAAAGTGGTTTTTCAACACTAACACAAGTGCGAAAAGTTGTTTTTCAACACTAACACAAGTGCGAAAAGTGTTTTTTCCACACTAATACAAGTGCAAAAGTGGTTTCCTGCACCAACACAAGTGCGAAAAGTGGTTTTTCAACACTAACACAAGTGCGAAAGTGGTTTTTCAACACTATCACAAGTGCAAAAAGTGTTTTTTCCACACAATACAAGTGCAAAAGTGGTTTCCTGCACCAACACAAGTGCGAAAAGTGGTTTTTCAACACTAACACAAGTGCGAAAAGTGGTTTTTCAACACTAACACAAGTGCGAAAAGTGGTTTTTCAACAATAACACAAGTGCGAAAAGTGTTTTTTCCACACTAATACAAGTGCAAAAGTGGTTTCCTGCACCAACACAAGTGCGAAAAGTGGTTTTTCAACACTAACACAAGTGCGAAAAGTGGTTTTTCAACACTAACACAAGTGCAAAAAGTGGTTTTTCCACACTAATACAAGTGCAAAAGTGGTTTCCTGCACCAACACAAGTGCGAAAAGTGGTTTTTCAACACTATCACAAGTGCAAAAAGTGTTTTTCCACACTAATACAAGTGCAAAAGTGGTTTCCTAACCACAATCTAACCACAACCACCAACACAAGTGCGAAAAGTGGTTTTTCAACACTAACACAAGTGCGAAAAGTGGTTTTTCAACACTAACACAAGTGCGAAAACTGGTTTTTCCACACTAACACAAGTGCAAAAGTGGTTTTTCCACACTATCACAAGTGCGAAAAGTGGTTTCCTGCACCAACACAAGTGCGAAAAGTGGTTTTTCAACACTAACACAAGTGCGAAAAGTGGTTTTTCCAAACTAATACAAGTGCAAAAGTGGTTTCCTGCACCAACACAAGTGCGAAAAGTGGTTTTTCAACACTAACACAAGTGCGAAAACTGGTTTTTCCACACTAATACAAGTGCAAAGGTGGTTTTTCCACACTATCACAAGTGCGAAAAGTGGTTTCCTGCACCAACACAAGTGCGAAAAGTGGTTTTTCAACACTAACACAAGTGCGAAAAGTGGTTTTTCAACACTATCACAAGTGCAAAAAGAGTTTTTTCCACACTAATACAAGTGCAAAAGTGGTTTCCTGCACCAACACAAGTGCGAAAAGTGGTTTTTCAACACTAACACAAGTGCGAAAAGTGGTTTTTCAACACTATCACAAGTGCAAAAAGTGTTTTTTCCACACTAATACAAGTGCAAAAGTGGTTTCCTGCACCAACACAAGTGCGAAAAGTGGTTTTTCAACACTAACACAAGTGCGAAAAGTGGTTTTTCAACACTATCACAAGTGCAAAAAGTGTTTTTTCCACACTAATACAAGTGCAAAAGTGGTTTCCTGCACCAACACAAGTGCGAAAAGTGGTTTTTCAACACTAACACAAGTGCGAAAAGTGGTTTTTCAACACTATTACAAGTGCAAAAAGTGGTTTTTCCACACTAATACAAGTGCAAAAGTGGTTTCCTGCACCAACACAAGTGCAAAAAGTGGTTTTTCAACACTAACACAAGTGCGAAAAGTGGTTTTTCAACACTAACACAAGTGCGAAAAGTGGTTTTTCAACACTAACACAAGTGCGAAAAGTGGTTTTTCCACACTAATACAAGTGTAAAAGTGGTTTCCTGCACCAACACAAATGCGAAAAGTGGTTTTTCAACACTAACACAAGTGCGAAAAGTGGTTTTTCAACACTAACACAAGTGCAAAAAGTGGTTTTTCCACACTAATACAAGTGCAAAAGTGGTTTCCTGCACCAACACAAGTGCGAAAAGTGGTTTTTCAACACTAATACTGGCGAAAAGTGGTTTATCAACACTATCACAAGTGCAAAAAGTGTTTTTCCACACTAATACAAGTGCAAAAGTGGTTTCCTGCACCAACACAAGTGCGAAAAGTGGTTTTTCAACACTAACACAAGTGCGAAAAGTGTTTTTTCCACACTAATACAAGTGCAAAAGTGGTTTCCTGCACCAACACAAGTGCGAAAAGTGGTTTTTCAACACTAACACAAGTGCGAAAGTGGTTTTTCAACACTATCACAAGTGCAAAAAGTGTTTTTTCCACACTAATACAAGTGCAAAAGTGGTTTCCTGCACCAACACAAGTGCGAAAAGTGGTTTTTCAACACTAACACAAGTGCGAAAAGTGGTTTTTTAACACTAACACAAGTGCGAAAAAGTTTTTTTTCCACACTAATACAAGTGCAAAAGTGGTTTCCTGCACCAACACAAGTGCGAAAAGTGGTTTTTCAACACTAACACAAGTGCGAAAACTGGTTTTTCCACACTAATACAAGTGCAAAAGTGGTTTTTCCACACTATCACAAGTGCGAAAAGTGGTTTCCTGCACCAACACAAGTGCGAAAAGTGGTTTTTCAACACTAACACAAGTGCGAAAAGTGGTTTTTCCAAACTAATACAAGTGCAAAAGTGGTTTCCTGCACCAACACAAGTGCGAAAAGTGGTTTTTCAACACTAACACAAGTGCGAAAACTGGTTTTTCCACACTAATACAAGTGCAAAAGTGGTTTTTCCACACTATCACAAGTGCGAAAAGTGGTTTCCTGCACAAACACAAGTGCGAAAAGTGGTTTTTCAACACTAACACAAGTGCGAAAAGTGGTTTTTCAACACTATCACAAGTGCAATAAGAGTTTTTTCCACATTAATACAAGTGCAAAAGTGGTTTCCTGCACCAACACAAGTGCGAAAAGTGGTTTTTCAACACTAACACAAGTGCGAAAAGTGGTTTTTCAACACTGACACAAGTGCGAAAAGTGGTTTTTCAACACTATCACAAGTGCAAAAGTGGTTTCCTGCACCAACACAAGTGCGAAAAGTGGTTTTTCAACACTAACACAAGTGCGAAAAGTGGTTTTTCAACACTATCACAAGTGCAAAAAGTGTTTTTTCCACACTAATACAAGTGCAAAAGTGGTTTTTCCACACTATCACAAGTGCGAAAAGTGGTTTCCTGCACCAACACAAGTGCGAAAAGTGGTTTTTCAACACTAACACAAGTGCGAAAAGTGGTTTTTCCAAACTAATACAAGTGCAAAAGTGGTTTCCTGCACCAACACAAGTGCGAAAAGTGGTTTTTCAACACTAACATAAGTGCGAAAAGTGGTTTTTCAACACTAACACAAGTGCGAAAAGTGGTTTTTCAACACTATCACAAGTGCAAAAAGAGTTTTTTCCACACTAATACAAGTGCAAAAGTGGTTTCCTGCACCAACACAAGTGCGAAAAGTGGTTTTTCAACACTAACACAAGTGCGAAAAGTGGTTTTTCAAACTAACACAAGTGCGAAAAGTGGTTTTTCAACACTATCACAAGTGCAAAAAGTGTCTTTTCCACACTAATACAAGTGCAAAAGTGGTTTCCTGCACCAACACAACTGCGAAAAGTGGTTTTTCAACACTAACACAAGTGTGAAAAGTGGTTTTTTAACACTAACACAAGTGCGAAAAAGTGTTTTTTCCACACTAATACAAGTGCAAAAGTGGTTTCCTGCACCAACACAAGTGCGAAAAGTGGTTTTTCAACAATATCACAATGGCAAAAAGTGTTTTTTCCACACTAATACAAGTGCAAAAGTGGTTTCCTGCACCAACACAAGTGCGAAAAGTGGTTTTTCAACACTATCACAATGGCAAAAAGTGGTTTTTCCACACTAATACAAGTGCAAAAGTGGTTTCCTGCACCAACACAAGTGCGAAAAGTGGTTTTTCAACACTAACACAAGCGCGAAAAGTGTTTTTTCAACACTAACACAAGTGCGAAAAGTGGTTTTTCAACACTAACATAAGTGCGAAAAGTGGTTTTTTCCACACTAATACAAGTGCAAAAGTGGTTTCCTGCACCAACACAAGTGCGAAAAGTGGTTTTTCAACACTAACACAAGTGCGAAAAGTGGTTTTTCAACACTAACACAAGTGCAAAAAGTGGTTTTTCCACACTAATACAAGTGCAAAAGTGGTTTCCTGCACCAACACAAGTGCGAAAAGTGGTTTTTCAACACTAATACAAGTGCGAAAAGTGGTTTATCAACACTATCACAAGTGCAAAAAGTGTTTTTCCACACTAATACAAGTGCAAAAGTGGTTTCCTGCACCAACACAAGTGCGAAAAGTGGTTTCCTGCACCAACACAAGTGCGAAAAGTGGTTTTTCAACACTAACACAAGTGCGAAAAGTGGTTTTTCAACACTATCACAAGTGCAAAAAGTGTTTTTTCCACACTAATACAAGTGCAAAAGTGGTTTCCTGCACCAACACAAGTGCGAAAAGTGGATTTTCAACACTAACACAAGTGCGAAAACTGGTTTTTCCACACTAATACAAGTGCAAAAGTGGTTTTTCCACACTATCACAAGTGCGAAAAGTGGTTTCCTGCACCAACACAAGTGCGAAAAGTGGTTTTTCAACACTAACACAAGTGCGAAAAGTGGTTTTTCCAAACTAATACAAGTGCAAAAGTGGTTTCCTGCACCAACACAAGTGCGAAAAGTGGTTTTTCAACACTAACACAAGTGCGAAAACTGGTTTTTCCACACTAATACAAGTGCAAAAGTGGTTTTTCCACACTATCACAAGTGCGAAAAGTGGTTTCCTGCACAAACACAAGTGCGAAAAGTGGTTTTTCAACACTAACACAAGTGCGAAAAGTGGTTTTTCAACACTATCACAAGTGCAAAAAGAGTTTTTTCCACATTAATACAAGTGCAAAAGTGGTTTCCTGCACCAACACAAGTGCGAAAAGTGGTTTTTCAACACTAACACAAGTGCGAAAAGTGGTTTTTCAACACTAACACAAGTGCGAAAAGTGGTTTTTCAACACTATCACAAGTGCAAAAAGTGTTTTTTCCACACTAATACAAGTGCAAAAGTGGTTTCCTGCACCAACACAAGTGCGAAAAGTGGTTTTTCAACACTAACACAAGTGCGAAAAGTGGTTTTTCAACACTATCACAAGTGCAAAAAGTGTTTTTCCACACTAATACAAGTGCAAAAGTGGTTTCCTGCACCAACACAAGTGCGAAAAGTGGTTTTTCAACACTAACACAAGTGCGAAAAGTGGTTTTTCAACACTATCACAAGTGCAAAAAGTGGTTTTTCCACACTAATACAAGTGCAAAAGTGGTTTCCTGCACCAACACAAGTGCGAAAAGTGGTTTTTCAACACTAACACAAGTGCGAAAAGTGGTTTTTCAACACTAACACAAGTGCGAAAAGTGGTTTTTCAACACTAACACAAGTGCGAAAAGTGGTTTTTCCACACTAATACAAGTGCAAAAGTGGTTTCCTGCACCAACACAAATGCGAAAAGTGGTTTTTCAACACTAACACAAGTGCGAAAAGTGGTTTTTCAACACTAACACAAGTGCAAAAAGTGGTTTTTCCACACTAATACAAGTGCAAAAGTGGTTTCCTGCACCAACACAAGTGCGAAAAGTGGTTTTTCAACACTAATACAAGTGCGAAAAGTGGTTTATCAACACTATCACAAGTGCAAAAAGTGTTTTTCCACACTAATACAAGTGCAAAAGTGGTTTCCTGCACCAACACAAGTGCGAAAAGTGGTTTTTCAACACTAACACAAGTGCGAAAAGTTGTTTTTCAACACTAACACAAGTGCGAAAAGTGTTTTTTCCACACTAATACAAGTGCAAAAGTGGTTTCCTGCACCAACACAAGTGCGAAAAGTGGTTTTTCAACACTAACACAAGTGCGAAAGTGGTTTTTCAACACTATCACAAGTGCAAAAAGTGTTTTTTCCACACAATACAAGTGCAAAAGTGGTTTCCTGCACCAACACAAGTGCGAAAAGTGGTTTTTCAACACTAACACAAGTGCGAAAAGTGGTTTTTCAACACTAACACAAGTGCGAAAAGTGGTTTTTCAACAATAACACAAGTGCGAAAAGTGTTTTTTCCACACTAATACAAGTGCAAAAGTGGTTTCCTGCACCAACACAAGTGCGAAAAGTGGTTTTTCAACACTAACACAAGTGCGAAAAGTGGTTTTTCAACACTAACACAAGTGCAAAAAGTGGTTTTTCCACACTAATACAAGTGCAAAAGTGGTTTCCTGCACCAACACAAGTGCGAAAAGTGGTTTTTCAACACTATCACAAGTGCAAAAAGTGTTTTTCCACACTAATACAAGTGCAAAAGTGGTTTCCTAACCACAATCTAACCACAACCACCAACACAAGTGCGAAAAGTGGTTTTTCAACACTAACACAAGTGCGAAAAGTGGTTTTTCAACACTAACACAAGTGCGAAAAGTGGTTTTTCCACACTAACACAAGTGCAAAAGTGGTTTTTCCACACTATCACAAGTGCGAAAAGTGGTTTCCTGCACCAACACAAGTGCGAAAAGTGGTTTTTCAACACTAACACAAGTGCGAAAAGTGGTTTTTCCAAACTAATACAAGTGCAAAAGTGGTTTCCTGCACCAACACAAGTGCGAAAAGTGGTTTTTCAACACTAACACAAGTGCGAAAACTGGTTTTTCCACACTAATACAAGTGCAAAGGTGGTTTTTCCACACTATCACAAGTGCGAAAAGTGGTTTCCTGCACCAACACAAGTGCGAAAAGTGGTTTTTCAACACTAACACAAGTGCGAAAAGTGGTTTTTCAACACTATCACAAGTGCAAAAAGAGTTTTTTCCACACTAATACAAGTGTAAAAGTGGTTTCCTGCACCAACACAAGTGCGAAAAGTGGTTTTTCAACACTAACACAAGTGCGAAAAGTGGTTTTTCAACACTATCACAAGTGCAAAAAGTGTTTTTTCCACACTAATACAAGTGCAAAAGTGGTTTCCTGCACCAACACAAGTGCGAAAAGTGGTTTTTCAACACTAACACAAGTGCGAAAAGTGGTTTTTCAACACTATCACAAGTGCAAAAAGTGTTTTTTCCACACTAATACAAGTGCAAAAGTGGTTTCCTGCACCAACACAAGTGCGAAAAGTGGTTTTTCAACACTAACACAAGTGCGAAAAGTGGTTTTTCAACACTATTACAAGTGCAAAAAGTGGTTTTTCCACACTAATACAAGTGCAAAAGTGGTTTCCTGCACCAACACAAGTGCGAAAAGTGGTTTTTCAACACTAACACAAGTGCGAAAAGTGGTTTTTCAACACTAACACAAGTGCGAAAAGTGGTTTTTCAACACTAACACAAGTGCGAAAAGTGGTTTTTCCACACTAATACAAGTGTAAAAGTGGTTTCCTGCACCAACACAAATGCGAAAAGTGGTTTTTCAACACTAACACAAGTGCGAAAAGTGGTTTTTCAACACTAACACAAGTGCAAAAAGTGGTTTTTCCACACTAATACAAGTGCAAAAGTGGTTTCCTGCACCAACACAAGTGCGAAAAGTGGTTTTTCAACACTAATACAAGTGCGAAAAGTGGTTTATCAACACTATCACAAGTGCAAAAAGTGTTTTTCCACACTAATACAAGTGCAAAAGTGGTTTCCTGCACCAACACAAGTGCGAAAAGTGGTTTTTCAACACTAACACAAGTGCGAAAAGTGTTTTTTCCACACTAATACAAGTGCAAAAGTGGTTTCCTGCACCAACACAAGTGCGAAACGTGGTTTTTCAACACTAACACAAGTGCGAAAGTGGTTTTTCAACACTATCACAAGTGCAAAAAGTGTTTTTTCCACACTAATACAAGTGCAAAAGTGGTTTCCTGCACCAACACAAGTGCGAAAAGTGGTTTTTCAACACTAACACAAGTGCGAAAAGTGGTATTTTAACACTAACACAAGTGCGAAAAAGTTTTTTTTCCACACTAATACAAGTGCAAAAGTGGTTTCCTGCACCAACACAAGTGCGAAAAGTGGTTTTTCAACACTAACACAAGTGCGAAAACTGGTTTTTCCACACTAATACAAGTGCAAAAGTGGTTTTTCCACACTATCACAAGTGCGAAAAGTGGTTTCCTGCACCAACACAAGTGCGAAAAGTGGTTTTTCAACACTAACACAAGTGCGAAAAGTGGTTTTTCCAAACTAATACAAGTGCAAAAGTGGTTTCCTGCACCAACACAAGTGCGAAAAGTGGTTTTTCAACACTAACACAAGTGCGAAAACTGGTTTTTCCACACTAATACAAGTGCAAAAGTGGTTTTTCCACACTATCACAAGTGCGAAAAGTGGTTTCCTGCACAAACACAAGTGCGAAAAGTGGTTTTTCAACACTAACACAAGTGCGAAAAGTGGTTTTTCAACACTATCACAAGTGCAATAAGAGTTTTTTCCACATTAATACAAGTGCAAAAGTGGTTTCCTGCACCAACACAAGTGCGAAAAGTGGTTTTTCAACACTAACACAAGTGCGAAAAGTGGTTTTTCAACACTATCACAAGTGCAAAAGTGGTTTCCTGCACCAACACAAGTGCGAAAAGTGGTTTTTCAACACTAACACAAGTGCGAAAAGTGGTTTTTCAACACTATCACAAGTGCAAAAAGTGTTTTTTCCACACTAATACAAGTGCAAAAGTGGTTTCCTGCACCAACACAAGTGCGAAAAGTGGTTTTTCAACACTAACACAAGTGCGAAAAGTGGTTTTTCAACACTATCACAAGTGCAATAAGAGTTTTTTCCACATTAATACAAGTGCAAAAGTGGTTTCCTGCACCAACACAAGTGCGAAAAGTGGTTTTTCAACACTAACACAAGTGCGAAAAGTGGTTTTTCAACACTATCACAAGTGCAAAAGTGGTTTCCTGCACCAACACAAGTGCGAAAAGTGGTTTTTCAACACTAACACAAGTGCGAAAAGTGGTTTTTCAACACTATCACAAGTGCAAAAAGTGTTTTTTCCACACTAATACAAGTGCAAAAGTGGTTTCCTGCACCAACACAAGTGCGAAAAGTGGTTTTTCAACACTAACACAAGTGCGAAAAGTGGTTTTTCAACACTATCACAAGTGCAAAAAGTGGTTTTTCCACACTAATACAAGTGCAAAAGTGGTTTCCTGCACCAACACAAGTGCGAAAAGTGGTTTTTCAACACTAACACAAGTGCGAAAAGTGGTTTTTCAACACTAACACAAGTGCGAAAAGTGGTTTTTCAACACTAACACAAGTGCGAAAAGTGGTTTTTCCACACTAATACAAGTGCAAAAGTGGTTTCCTGCACCAACACAAATGCGAAAAGTGGTTTTTCAACACTAACACAAGTGCGAAAAGTGGTTTTTCAACACTAACACAAGTGCAAAAAGTGGTTTTTCCACACTAATACAAGTGCAAAAGTGGTTTCCTGCACCAACACAAGTGCGAAAAGTGGTTTTTCAACACTAATACAAGTGCGGAAAGTGGTTTATCAACACTATCACAAGTGCAAAAAGTGTTTTTCCACACTAATACAAGTGCAAAAGTGGTTTACTGCACCAACACAAGTGCGAAAGGGGGGTGCGAAAGGGGGGTTTTTCAACACTAACACAAGTGCGAAAAGTTGTTTTTCAACACTAACACAAGTGCGAAAAGTGTTTTTTCCACACTAATACAAGTGCAAAAGTGGTTTCCTGCACCAACACAAGTGCGAAAAGTGGTTTTTCAACACTAACACAAGTGCGAAAGTGGTGTTTCAACACTATCACAAGTGCAAAAAGTGTTTTTTCCACACAATACAAGTGCAAAAGTGGTTTCCTGCACCAACACAAGTGCGAAAAGTGGATTTTCAACACTAACACAAGTGCGAAAAGTGGTTTCCTGCACCAACACAAGTGCGAAAAGTGGTTTTTCAACAATAACACAAGTGCGAAAAGTGTTTTTTCCACACTAATACAAGTGCAAAAGTGGTTCCTGCACCAACACAAGTGCGAAAAGTGGTTTTTCAACACTAACACAAGTGCGAAAAGTGGTTTTTCAACACTAACACAAGTGCAAAAAGTGGTTTTTCCACACTAATACAAGTGCAAAAGTGGTTTCCTGCACCAACACAAGTGCGAAAAGTGGTTTTTCAACACTATCACAAATGCAAAAAGTGTTTATCCACACTAATACAAGTGCAAAAGTGGTTTCCTAACCACAATCTAACCACAACCACCAACACAAGTGCGAAAAGTGGTTTTTCAACACTAACACAAGTGCGAAAAGTGGTTTTTCAACACTAACACAAGTGCGAAAACTGGTTCTTCCACACTAACACAAGTGCAAAAGTGGTTTTTCCACACTATCACAAGTGCGAAAAGTGGTTTCCTGCACCAACACAAGTGCGAAAAGTGGTTTTTCAACACTAACACAAGTGCGAAAAGTGGTTTTTCCAAACTAATACAAGTGCAAAAGTGGTTTCCTGCACCAACACAAGTGCGAAAAGTGGTTTTTCAACACTAACACAAGTGCGAAAACTGGTTTTTCCACACTAATACAAGTGCAAAGGTGGTTTTTCCACACTATCACAAGTGCGAAAAGTGGTTTCCTGCACCAACACAAGTGCGAAAAGTGGTTTTTCAACACTAACACAAGTGCAAAAAGTGGTTTTTCAACACTATCACAAGTGCAAAAACAGTTTTTTCCACACTAATACAAGTGCAAAAGTGGTTTCCTGCACCAACACAAGTGCGAAAAGTGGTTTTTCAACACTAACACAAGTGCGAAAAGTGGTTTTTCAACACTATCACAAGTGCAAAAAGTGTTTTTTCCACACTAATACAAGTGCAAAAGTGGTTTCCTGCACCAACACAAGTGCGAAAAGTGGTTTTTCAACACTAACACAAGTGCGAAAAGTGGTTTTTCAACACTATCACAAGTGCAAAAAGTGTTTTTTCCACACTAATACAAGTGCAAAAGTGGTTTCCTGCACCAACACAAGTGCGAAAAGTGGGTTTTCAACACTAACACAAGTGCGAAAAGTGGTTTTTCAACACTATTACAAGTGCAAAAAGTGGTTTTTCCACACTAATACAAGTGCAAAAGTGGTTTCCTGCACCAACACAAGTGCGAAAAGTGGTTTTTCAACACTAACACAAGTGCGAAAAGTGGGTTTTCCACACTAATACAAGTGTAAAAGTGGTTTCCTGCACCAACACAAATGCGAAAAGTGGTTTTTCAACACTAACACAAGTGCGAAAAGGGGTTTTTCAACACTAACACAAGTGCAAAAAGTGGTTTTTCCACACTAATACAAGTGCAAAAGTGGTTTCCTGCACCAACACAAGTGCGAAAAGTGGTTTTTCAACACTAATACAAGTGCGAAAAGTGGTTTATCAACACTATCACAAGTGCAAAAAGTGTTTTTCCACACTAATACAAGTGCAAAAGTGGTTTCCTGCACCAACACAAGTGCGAAAAGTGGTTTTTCAACACTAACACAAGTGCGAAAAGTGGTTTTTCAACACTAACACAAGTGCGAAAAGTGGTTTTTCAACACTAACACAAGTGCGAAAAGTGGTTTTTCCACACTAATACAAGTGTAAAAGTGGTTTCCTGCACCAACACAAATGCGAAAAGTGGTTTTTCAACACTAACACAAGTGCGAAAAGTGGTTTTTCAACACTAACACAAGTGCAAAAAGTGGTTTTTCCACACTAATACAAGTGCAAAAGTGGATTCCTGCACCAACACAAGTGCGAAAAGTGGTTTTTCAACACTAATACAAGTGCGAAAAGTGGTTTATCAACACTATCACAAGTGCAAAAAGTGTTTTTCCACACTAATACA
>NW_027618325.1:0-77000 GCF_964187855.1 Myxine glutinosa
TTTTGCACTTGTATTAGTGTGGAAAAAACACTTTTTGCACTTGTGATAGTGTTGAAAAAACCACTTTTCGCACTTGTGTTAGTGTTGAAAAACCACTTTTCGCACTTGTGTTGGTGCAGGAAACCACTTTTGCACTTGTATTAGTGTGGAAAAACCACTTTTCGCACTTGTGTTAGTGTTGAAAGACGACTTTTCACACTTGTGTTAGTGTTGAAAAACCACTTTTCGCACTTGTGTTAGTGTTGAAAAACCACTTTTGCACTTGTATTAGTGTGGAAAAACCACTTTTCGCACTTGTGTTGGTGCAGGAAACCACTTTTGCACTTGTATTAGTGTGGAAAAACCACATTTCGCGCCTGTGTTAGTGTTGAAAAAACACTTTTCGCACTTGTGTTAGTGTTGAAAAACCACATTTCGCGCCTGTGTTAGTGTTGAAAAACCACATTTCGCGCCTGTGTTAGTGTTGAAAAAACACTTTTTGCACTTGTGATAGTGTTGAAAAACCACTTTTTGCACTTGTGATAGTGTTGAAAAACCACTTTTCGCACTTGTGTTAGTGTTGAAAATCCACTTTTCACACTTGTGTTGGTGCAGGAAACCACTTTTGCACTTGTATTAGTGTGGAAAAAACACTTTTTGCACTTGTGATAGTGTTGAAAAACCACTTTTTGCACTTGTGATAGTGTTGAAAAACCACTTTTTGCACTTGTGATAGTGTTGAAAAACCACTTTTCGCAGTTGTGTTAGTGTTGAAAAACCACTTTTTGCACTTGTGTTGGTGCAGGAAACCACTTTTGCACTTGTATTAGTGTGGAAAAACCACTTTTCGCACCTGTGTTAGTGTTGAAAAACCACTTTTCGCACTTGTGTTAGTGTTGAAAAACCACTTTTTGCACTTGTGTTAGTGTTGAAAAACCACTTTTTGCACTTGTGTTGGTGCAGGAAACCACTTTTGCACTTGTATTAGTGTGGAAAAACCACTTTTTGCACTTGTGTTAGTGTTGAAAAACCACTTTTCGCACTTGTGTTGGTGCAGGAAACCACTTTTGCACTTGTATTAGTGTGGAAAAAACACTTTTTGCACTTGTGATAGTGTTGAAAAACCACTTTTCGCACTTTGATAGTGTTGAAAAACCACTTTTCGCACTTGTGTTAGTGTTGAAAAACCACTTTTCGCACTTGTGTTGGTGCAGGAAACCACTTTTGCACTTGTATTAGTGTGGAAAAACCACTTTTCGCAATTGTGTTAGTGTTGAAAACCACTTTTCGCACTTGTGTTGGTGCAGGAAACCACTTTTGCACTTGTATTAGTGTGGAAAAACTACTTTTCGCACTTGTGTTAGTGTTGAAAAACCACTTTTCGCACTTGTGATAGTGTTGAAAAACCACTTTTTGCAATTGTGATAGTGTTGAAAAACCACTTTTTGCACTTGTGTTAGTGTTGAAAAACCACTTTTTGCACTTGTGTTGGTGCAGGAAACCACTTTTGCACTTGTATTAGTGTGGAAAAACTACTTTTCGCACTTGTGTTAGTGTTGAAAAACCACTTTTCGCACTTGTGTTAGTGTTGAAAAACCACTTTTCGCACTTGTGTTAGTGTTGAAAAACCACTTTTCGCACTTGTGTTGGTGCAGGAAACCACTTTTGCACTTGTATTAGTGTGGAAAACCCACTTTTCTTTTCGCACTTGTGTTGGTGCAGGAAACCACTTTTGCACTTGTATTAGTGTGGAAAAAACACTTTTCGCACTTGTGATAGTGTTGAAAAACCACTTTTCGCACTTGTGTTAGTGTTGAAATACCACTTTTCGCACTTGTGTTGGTGCAGGAAACCACTTTTGCACTTGTATTAGTGTGGAAAAACCACTTTTCGCACTTGTGTTAGTGTTGAAAAACCACTTTTGTCAATTGTGTTGGTGCAGGAAACCACTTTTGCACTTGTATTAGTGTGGAAAAAACACTTTTTGCACTTGTGATCGTGTTGAAAAACCACTTTTCGCACTTGTGTTAGTGTTGAAAAACCACTTTTCGCACTTGTGTTGGTGCAGGAAACCACTTTTGCACTTGCATTAGTGTGGAAAAACCACTTTTCGCACTTGTGTTAGTGTTAAAAAACCACTTTTCGCACTTGTGTTAGTGTTGAAAAACCACTTTTCGCACTTGTGTTGGTGCAGGAAACCACTTTTGCACTTGTATTAGTATGGAAAAAACACTTTTTGCACTTGTGATATTGTTGAAAAACCACTTTTCGCACTTGTGTTAGTGTTGAAAAACCACTTTTCGCACTTGTGTTAGTGTTGAAAAACCACTTTTCGCACTTGTGTTGGTGCAGGAAACCACTTTTGCACTTGTATTAGTGTGGAAAAACCACTTTTCGCACTTGTGTTAGTGTTGAAAAACCACTTTCCGCACTTGTGTTAGTGTTGAAAAATCACATTTCGCACTTGTGTTGGTGCAGGAAACCACTTTTGCACTTGTATTAGTGTGGAAAAAACACTTTTCGCACTTGTGTTAGTGTTGAAAAACCACTTTTCGCACTTGTGTTAGTTTTGAAAAACCACTTTTCGCACTTGTGTTGGTGCAGGAAACCACTTTTGCACTTGTATTAGTGTGGAAAAAACACTTTTCGCACTTGTGATAGTGTTGAAAAACCACTTTTCGCACTTGTGTTGGTGCAGGAAACCACTTTTGCACTTGTATTAGTGTGGAAAAACCACTTTTCGCACTTGTGTTAGTGTTGAAAAACCACTTTTCGCACTTGTGTTTGTGTTGAAAAACCACTTTTCGCACTTGTGTTAGTGTTGAAAAACCACTTTTCACACTTGTGTTGCAAAACCACTTTTTGCACTTGTGTTGTTGTTGCAAAACCCACTTCCCGCACTTGTGCTGGCTTTGAAAACCACTTTTCGCACGTGAGCTTGTGTTACAAACCAGTTTCCACACTTGTGCTTGTCTTGAATAACACTTTCCACACTTGTGTTAGTGTTCCAAAACCACTTTTTGCACGCGTGTTAGTGTTGCAAAAACCACTTTCCACACTTGTGCTGGCTTTGAAAACCACTTTTCAGACGTGAGCTTGTGTTAAAAACCACTTTCCAACTTGTGATCATCTTGAATAACACTTTTAACACTTGTGTTAGTGTTGCAAAAGCACTTTTTCCACTCATGTTAGTGTTGCAAAACCACTTTTTGTACTTGAGCTAGTGTTTCAGAACCACTTTCCACACTTTTGCTGGCATTGAAAACCACTTTCACACTTGTGCTAGTGTTGAAAAACACTTTTCACACTTATGTTAGTGTTGCAAAACCACTTTTTGTACTTGAGCTAGTGTTGCAGAACCACTTTCCACACTTTTGCTGGCATTGAAAACCACTTTCCACGCATAAGCTAGTGTTGCAGACCACTTTTTGCACTACTCTTAGTGTTGAAAACCAATTTCCACACTCGGTCCAGTGTTGAAAACCACTTTCCAATCTTGTGCTCGTGTTGAAAACTACTTTCAGCACTCGTGCTAGTGTTGGAAACCACTTTCCACACTTGTGCTAGTGTTGAATAACACTTTTCACACTTGTGTTACTGTTGCAAAACCACTTTCCACACATGTGCTGGCGTTGAAAGCCAATATCCGCGCTTCCACTCGTGTTGCATAACCACTTTTTGCTCTTGTGCTGGTGTTGAAAACCACTTTCTGCACTTGTGCTAGCATTGGAAACCACTTTCCACACTTAAGCTAGTGTTGCAGAACCACATTTTGCACTCCTCTTAGTGTTGAGAAACACTTTTCGCAGTTGCGCTAGTGTTGCAGAACCACTTTTCTTTCGCACGCCTCTTAGTGATGAAAAACACGTTTCGCACTCACGATGGTGTTGCAAAACACTTTTCACACTTGTGTTAGTGTTGCAGAACCATTTTTCGCACTCCTCTTCATGTTTAAAAACACTCTTCGCACTTGTGTTATTGTTGAAAACAACTTTTCGCAATTGTGTTAGTGTTGCAAAACCACTGCTCGCACTTGTGTTCGTGTTGCAAAACTACTTTCCGTACGAATGCTGGCATTGAAAACCACTTTCTGCACTTGAGCTAATTTTACAGAAGAACTTCTTGCTCTTGTGTTAGTGTTGCGTAACCACTTTCTGCGCTTCTCTTATTGGGAAAACCACTTTTCACACTTGTGCTCGTGTTGAAAAACACTTTTCACACTTCTGTTAGTGTTGCAAAACCAATGTTTGCACTTGTATTATTGTTGCAAAACCCACTTTCCGCACTTATGCTGGCTTTGAAAACCACTTTTCGCACTTGAGCTAGTGTTGCAGACCACTTTTTGCTCTTGTGCTGGTGTTGAAAACCACTTTCCGCACTCGGGCTAGCATTGAAAACCACTTTACACACTTAAGCTAGTGTTGCAGAACCACTTTTCGCACTCCTCTTAGTGTTGAAAAACACTTTTCGCACTTGTGTTAGTGTTGCAAAACCACTTTTTACACTTGTGTTATTGTTGCAAAACCACTTTCCGCACTTCTGCTGGCGTTGAAAACCACTTTTCGGACTTGTTTTGGTGTTGAAAACCACTTTTCGCACTTGTGTTAATGTTGCAAAACCAATGCTCACACTTGTGTTCGTGTTGCAAAAGTACTTTCCGCACGTATGCTGGCGTTGAAAACCACTTTCTGCACTTGAGCTAATTTTGCAGAAGAACTTTTTCTTCTTGTGTTGGTGTTGCGTGACCACTTTCCACACTTCTCTTATTAGAAAAACCACTTTCCACAAATGTGCTGGCGTTGAAAGCCAATATCCGCGCTTCCACTCGTGTTGCAAAACCACTTTTTGCTCTTATGCTGGTGTTGAAAACCACTTTTCGCACGTGTGTTAGTGTTGCAAAACCGCTATTCGCACATGAGCTAGTGTTGCAGAATAACTTTTTGCTCTTGTGCTAGTGTTAAAAACCACTTTCCGCACTTGTGCTGGCATGAAAACGACTTTACGCACTTGAGCTGGCATTGCAGAACCACTTTCCGCACTTCTCTTATTGGTAAAAACACTTTTCGCACTTGTGCTGGCATTGAAATCCATTTTCCACACTTGCGCGAGTGTTGCAAAACCACTTCTGCACCCGTGCTCGTGTTGAAAAGCACTTCCCACACTTGTGTTCGTGTTACAAAACCACTTTCCGCACTTCTGCTGGCGTTGAAACCCACTTTTCGGACTTGTGTTGGTGTTGAAAACCACTTTTCGCACTTGTGTTAGTGTTGCAAAACCACTTGTCGCACTTGTGTACGTGTTGCAAAACTACTTTCTGTACGTATGGTGGCGTTGAAAACTACTCTCTGCACTTGAGCTAATTTTACAGACGAACTTTTTGCTCTTGTGTTCGTGTTGTGTGACCACTTTCTGCACTTCTCTTATTGGTACAACCACTTTCCGCACTCGTGCTAGTGTTGAAAACCACTTTGCACTCTTATGCTCGTGTTGAAAAACACTTTTCACACGTGTGTTTGTGTTGCAAAACCACTTTTTACACTTGCGTTATTGTTGCAAAACCACTTTTCGCACTTTTGTGCGTGTTGCAAATGTACTTTCCGCACATATGCTGGCGTTGAAAACCACTTTCTGCACCTGAGCTAATTTTGCAGAAGAACTTTTTCTTCTTGTGTTGGTGTTGCGTGACCACTTTCCACACTTCTCTTATTAGAAAAACCACTTTCCACAATTGTGCATGTGTTGCAAAACCACTTTTCGCACTCGTGCTAGTGTTGAAAACCACTTTCACACATGTGCTAGTGTTGAAAAACACTTTTCACACTTATGTTAGTGTTGCAAAACCACTTTTCGCACTCGTGCTAGTGTTGAAAACCACTTTCCACACTTGTGCTGGTGTTGAAAAACACTTTTCACACTTGTGTTAGTGTTGCAAACCCACTTTTTGCACTTGTATTATTGTTGCAAAACCCACTTTCCGCACTTGTGCTTGCTTTGAAAAGAACTTTTCGCACTTGAGCTGAGGTTGAAAACCACTTTTCGCACTTGCGTTAGTGTTGCAGAATCACTTTTTGCACTCTTCTTAATGGTAATAAAACTTTCCGCAATTGTGCTAGCGTTGAGTAGCACCTCCTGCTCTTGTGCTAGTGTTGCAGAACCACTTTTCGCACTTGTGTTAGTGTTGAAATCCACTTTTCACACATGTTTAGTGTTACAAAACCGCTATTCGCACATGAGCTAGTGTTGCAGAATAACTTTTTGCTCTTGTGCTAGTGTTGAAAACGACTTTCCGCACTAGAGCTGGCATTGCAGAACCACTTTCTGCACTTCTCTTATTGGTAAAAACACTTTCCGCACTTGTGCTGGCGTTGAAATCCATTTTCCACACTTGCGCGAGTGTTGCAAAACTATTTCTGCACCCGTGCTCATGTTGAAAACCACTTCCCACACTTGTGCTAGTGTTGAAAAACACTTTTCACACCTGTGCGAGTGTTGAGAAGCACTTTTTGCTCTTGTGCTATTGTTGAAAACCACTTTCCGCACTTGTGTTATTGTTTGTAAAAAACACTTTCCGCACTAGTGCTGGCTTTGAAAACCACTTTCCACACTTGTGCTAGTGTTTCAAAACCACTTTCCACACACGTGTTGGCGTTGAAACATTCCATCCGCGCTTGCGCTAGTGTGGCAAAATCACTTTTTGCCCTCATGTTAGTGTTGAAAAACACTTTTCGCACTTGCGCTAGTGTTGCAGAACCATTTTTCGCACTCCCCTTCATGTTTAAAAACACTCTTCGCACTTGTGTTATTGTTGAAAACCACTTTTCGCAATTGTGTTAGTGTTGCAAAACCACTGCTCGCAATTGTGTTCGTGTTGCAAAACTACTTTCCGTACGTATGCTGGCGTTGAAAACCACTTTCTGCACTTGACCTAATTTTACAGAAGAACTTATTGCTCTTGTGTTAGTGTTGCGTCCCCACTTTCTTCGCTTCTCTTATTGGGAAAACCACTTTTCACACTTGTGCTCGTGTTGAAAAACACTTTTCACAATTCTGTTCGTGTTGCAAAACCAATGTTTGCACTTGTAATATTGTTGCAAAACCCACTTTCCGCACTTATGCTGGCTTTGAAAACCACTTTTCGCACTTGAGCTAGTGTTGCAGACCACTTTTTGCTCTTGTGCTGGTGTTGACAACCACTTTCCGCACTCGGGCTAGCATTGAAAACCACTTTCCACACTTAAGCTAGTGTTGCAGAACCACTTTTCGCACTCCTATTAGTGTTGAAAAACACTTTTCGCACTTGTATTAGTGTTGAAAACTACTTTCCACACTTGTGCTAGTGTTGAAAACCACTTTTCACACTTGTGTTCGTGTTACAAAACCACTTTCCACACATGTGCTGGCATTGAAAACCAATATCCGCGCTTGCAATCGTGTTGCAAAACCACTCTTTGCCTTCATGTTTGTGTTGGAAAACACTTTTCGCACTTGCACTGGTGTTGCAGAACCACTTTTCGCACTCCTCTTAGTGTTGAAAAACACTTTTCGCACTCCTCTTAATGTTGAAAAAAACACTTTTCGCACTTCTGCTGGCGTTGAAAACCACTTTTCGGACTTGTATTGGTGTTGAAAACCACTTTTCGCACTTGTGTTCGTGTTGCAAAACTACTTTTCGCACTTGTGTTCGTGTTGCAAAACTACTTTCTGTACGTATGGTGGCGTTGAAAACTACTCTCTGCACTTGAGCTAATTTAACAGACGAACTATTTGCTCTTGTGTTAGTGTTGTGTGACCACTTTCTGCACTTCTCTTATTGGTACAACCACTTTCCGCACTCGTGCTAGTGTTGAAAACCACTTTGCACTCTTGTGCTCGTGTTGAAAAACACTTTTCACACTTGTGTTAGTGTTGCAAAACCACTTTTTACACTTGTGTTATTGTTGCAAAACCACTTTCCGCACTTCTGCTGGCGTTGAAAACCACTTTTCGGACTTGTTTTGGTGTTGAAAACCACTTTTCGCACTTGTGTTAATGTTGCAAAACCAATGCTCACACTTGTGTTCGTGTTGCAAAAGTACTTTCCGTACGTATGCTGGCGTGGAAAACCACTTTCTGCACTTGAGCTAATTTTGCAGAAGAACTTTTTCTTCTTGTGTTGGTGTTGCATGACCACTTTCCACACTTCTCTTATTAGAAAAACCACTTTCCACAAATGTGCTGGCGTTGAAAGCCAATATCCGCGCTTCCATTCGTGTTGCAAAACCACTTTTTGCTCTTGTGCTGGTGTTGAAAACCACTTTCCGCACTTATGCGAGCATTGGAAACCACTTTCCACACTTAAGCAAGTGTTGCAGAACCACTTTTTGCACTCCTCTTAGTGTTGAGAAACACTTTTCGCAGTTGCGCTAGTGTTGCAGAACCACTTTTCTTTCGCACTCCTCTTAGTGTTGAAAAACACTTTTCGCACTCGCGCTGGTGTTGCAAAACAACTTTCCACACTCATGCTAGTGTTGAAAACCACTTTCCACACTTGTGCTGGTGTTGAAAAACACTTTTCACACTTGTGTTAGTGTTGCAAACCCACTTTTTGCACTTGTATTATTGTTGCAAAACCCACTTTCCGCACTTGTGCTTGCTTTGAAAAGAACTTTTCGCACTTGAGCTGAGGTTGAAAACCACTTTTCGCACTTGCGTTAGTGTTGCAGAATCACTTTTTGCACTCTTCTTAATGGTAATAACACTTTCCGCAATTGTGCTAGTGTTGAGTAGCACTTTTTGCTCTTGTGCTAGTGTTGAAATCCACTTTTCACACGTGTGTTAGTTTTGCAAAACCGCTATTCGCACATGAGCTAGTGTTGCAGAATAACTTTTTGCTCTTGTGCTAGTGTTAAAAACCACTTTCCGCACTTGTGCTGGCGTTGAAAGCCAATATCCGCGCTTCCACTCGTGTTGCATAACCACTTTTTGCTCTTGTGCTGGTGTTGAAAACCACTTTCTGCACTTGTGCTAGCATTGGAAACCACTTTCCACACTTAAGCTAGTGTTGCAGAACCACATTTTGCACTCCTCTTAGTGTTGAGAAACACTTTTCGCAGTTGCGCTAGTGTTGCAGAACCACTTTTCTTTCGCACGCCTCTTAGTGATGAAAAACACGTTTCGCACTCACGATGGTGTTGCAAAACACTTTTCACACTTGTGTTAGTGTTGCAGAACCATTTTTCGCACTCCTCTTCATGTTTAAAAACACTCTTCGCACTTGTGTTATTGTTGAAAACAACTTTTCGCAATTGTGTTAGTGTTGCAAAACCACTGCTCGCACTTGTGTTCGTGTTGCAAAACTACTTTCCGTACGAATGCTGGCATTGAAAACCACTTTCTGCACTTGAGCTAATTTTACAGAAGAACTTCTTGCTCTTGTGTTAGTGTTGCGTAACCACTTTCTGCGCTTCTCTTATTGGGAAAACCACTTTTCACACTTGTGCTCGTGTTGAAAAACACTTTTCACACTTCTGTTAGTGTTGCAAAACCAATGTTTGCACTTGTATTATTGTTGCAAAACCCACTTTCCGCACTTATGCTGGCTTTGAAAACCACTTTTCGCAATTGAGCTAGTGTTGCAGACCACTTTTTGCTCTTGTGCTGGTGTTGAAAACCACTTTCCGCACTCGGGCTAGCATTGAAAACCAGTTTACACACTTAAGCTAGTGTTGCAGAACCACTTTTCGCACTCCTCTTAGTGTTGAAAAACACTTTTCGCACTTGTGTTAGTGTTGCAAAACCACTTTTTACACTTGTGTTATTGTTGCAAAACCACTTTCCGCACTTCTGCTGGCGTTGAAAACCACTTTTCGGACTTGTTTTGGTGTTGAAAACCACTTTTCGCACTTGTGTTAATGTTGCAAAACCAATGCTCACACTTGTGTTCGTGTTGCAAAAGTACTTTCCGCACGTATGCTGGCGTTGAAAACCACTTTCTGCACTTGAGCTAATTTTGCAGAAGAACTTTTTCTTCTTGTGTTGGTGTTGCGTGACCACTTTCCACACTTCTCTTATTAGAAAAACCACTTTCCACAAATGTGCTGGCGTTGAAAGCCAATATCCGCGCTTCCACTCGTGTTGCAAAACCACTTTTTGCTCTTATGCTGGTGTTGAAAACCACTTTTCGCACGTGTGTTAGTGTTGCAAAACCGCTATTCGCACATGAGCTAGTGTTGCAGAATAACTTTTTGCTCTTGTGCTAGTGTTAAAAACCACTTTCCGCACTTGTGCTGGCATGAAAACGACTTTACGCACTTGAGCTGGCATTGCAGAACCACTTTCCGCACTTCTCTTATTGGTAAAAACACTTTTCGCACTTGTGCTGGCATTGAAATCCATTTTCCACACTTGCGCGAGTGTTGCAAAACCACTTCTGCACCCGTGCTCGTGTTGAAAAGCACTTCCCACACTTGTGTTCGTGTTACAAAACCACTTTCCGCACTTCTGCTGGCGTTGAAACCCACTTTTCGGACTTGTGTTGGTGTTGAAAACCACTTTTCGCACTTGTGTTAGTGTTGCAAAACCACTTGTCGCACTTGTGTACGTGTTGCAAAACTACTTTCTGTACGTATGGTGGCGTTGAAAACTACTCTCTGCACTTGAGCTAATTTTACAGACGAACTTTTTGCTCTTGTGTTCGTGTTGTGTGACCACTTTCTGCACTTCTCTTATTGGTACAACCACTTTCCGCACTCGTGCTAGTGTTGAAAACCACTTTGCACTCTTATGCTCGTGTTGAAAAACACTTTTCACACGTGTGTTTGTGTTGCAAAACCACTTTTTACACTTGCGTTATTGTTGCAAAACCACTTTTCGCACTTTTGTGCGTGTTGCAAATGTACTTTCCGCACATATGCTGGCGTTGAAAACCACTTTCTGCACCTGAGCTAATTTTGCAGAAGAACTTTTTCTTCTTGTGTTGGTGTTGCGTGACCACTTTCCACACTTCTCTTATTAGAAAAACCACTTTCCACAATTGCGCATGTGTTGCAAAACCACTTTTCGCACTCGTGCTAGTGTTGAAAACCACTTTCACACATGTGCTAGTGTTGAAAAACACTTTTCACACTTATGTTAGTGTTGCAAAACCACTTTTTGCACTCGTGCTAGTGTTGAAAACCACTTTCCACACTTGTGCTGGTGTTGAAAAACACTTTTCACACTTGTGTTAGTGTTGCAAACCCACTTTTTGCACTTGTATTATTGTTGCAAAACCCACTTTCCGCACTTGTGCTTGCTTTGAAAAGAACTTTTCGCACTTGAGCTGAGGTTGAAAACCACTTTTCGCACTTGCGTTAGTGTTGCAGAATCACTTTTTGCACTCTTCTTAATGGTAATAAAACTTTCCGCAATTGTGCTAGCGTTGAGTAGCACCTCCTGCTCTTGTGCTAGTGTTGCAGAACCACTTTTCGCACTTGTGTTAGTGTTGAAATCCACTTTTCACACATGTTTAGTGTTACAAAACCGCTATTCGCACATGAGCTAGTGTTGCAGAATAACTTTTTGCTCTTGTGCTAGTGTTGAAAACGACTTTCCGCACTAGAGCTGGCATTGCAGAACCACTTTCTGCACTTCTCTTATTGGTAAAAACACTTTCCGCACTTGTGCTGGCGTTGAAATCCATTTTCCACACTTGCGCGAGTGTTGCAAAACTATTTCTGCACCCGTGCTCATGTTGAAAACCACTTCCCACACTTGTGCTAGTGTTGAAAAACACTTTTCACACCTGTGCGAGTGTTGAGAAGCACTTTTTGCTCTTGTGCTATTGTTGAAAACCACTTTCCGCACTTGTGTTATTGTTTGTAAAAAACACTTTCCGCACTAGTGCTGGCTTTGAAAACCACTTTCCACACTTGTGCTAGTGTTTCAAAACCACTTTCCATACACGTGTTGGCGTTGAAACATTCCATCCGCGCTTGCGCTAGTGTGGCAAAATCACTTTTTGCCCTCATGTTAGTGTTGAAAAACACTTTTCGCACTTGCGCTAGTGTTGCAGAACCATTTTTCGCACTCCCCTTCATGTTTAAAAACACTCTTCGCACTTGTGTTATTGTTGAAAACCACTTTTCGCAATTGTGTTAGTGTTGCAAAACCACTGCTCGCAATTGTGTTCGTGTTGCAAAACTACTTTCCGTACGTATGCTGGCGTTGAAAACCACTTTCTGCACTTGAGCTAATTTTACAGAAGAACTTATTGCTCTTGTGTTAGTGTTGCGTCCCCACTTTCTTCGCTTCTCTTATTGGGAAAACCACTTTTCACACTTGTGCTCGTGTTGAAAAACACTTTTCACAATTCTGTTCGTGTTGCAAAACCAATGTTTGCACTTGTAATATTGTTGCAAAACCCACTTTCCGCACTTATGCTGGCTTTGAAAACCACTTTTCGCACTTGAGCTAGTGTTGCAGACCACTTTTTGCTCTTGTGCTGCTGTTGACAACCACTTTCCGCACTCGGGCTAGCATTGAAAACCACTTTCCACACTTAAGCTAGTGTTGCAGAACCACTTTTCGCACTCCTATTAGTGTTGAAAAACACTTTTCGCACTTGTATTAGTGTTGAAAACTACTTTCCACACTTGTGCTAGTGTTGAAAACCACTTTTCACACTTGTGTTCGTGTTACAAAACCACTTTCCACACATGTGCTGGCATTGAAAACCAATATCCGCGCTTGCAATCGTGTTGCAAAACCACTCTTTGCCTTCATGTTTGTGTTGGAAAACACTTTTCGCACTTACACTGGTGTTGCAGAACCACTTTTCGCACTGCTCTTAGTGTTGAAAAACACTTTTCGCACTCCTCTTAGTGTTGAAAAAAACACTTTTCGCACTTCTGCTGGCGTTGAAAACCACTTTTCGGACTTGTATTGGTGTTGAAAACCACTTTTCGCACTTGTGTTCGTGTTGCAAAACCACTTTTCGCACTTGTGTTCGTGTTGCAAAACTACTTTCTGTACGTATGGTGGCGTTGAAAACTACTCTCTGCACTTGAGCTAATTTAACAGACGAACTATTTGCTCTTGTGTTAGTGTTGTGTGACCACTTTCTGCACTTCTCTTATTGGTACAACCACTTTCCGCACTCGTGCTAGTGTTGAAAACCACTTTGCACTCTTGTGCTCGTGTTGAAAAACACTTTTCACACTTGTGTTAGTGTTGCAAAACCACTTTTTACACTTGTGTTATTGTTGCAAAACCACTTTCCGCACTTCTGCTGGCGTTGAAAACCACTTTTCGGACTTGTTTTGGTGTTGAAAACCACTTTTCGCACTTGTGTTAATGTTGCAAAACCAATGCTCACACTTGTGTTCGTGTTGCAAAAGTACTTTCCGTACGTATGCTGGCGTTGAAAACCACTTTCTGCACTTGAGCTAATTTTGCAGAAGAACTTTTTCTTCTTGTGTTGGTGTTGCGTGACCACTTTCCACACTTCTCTTATTAGAAAAACCACTTTCCACAAATGTGCTGGCGTTGAAAGCCAATATCCGCGCTTCCATTCGTGTTGCAAAACCACTTTTTGCACTCCTCTTAGTGTTGAGAAACACTTTTCGCAGTTGCGCTAGTGTTGCAGAACCACTTTTCTTTCGCACTCCTCTTAGTGTTGAAAAACACTTTTCGCACTCGCGCTGGTGTTGCAAAACAACTTTCCACACTCATGCTAGTGTTGAAAACCACTTTCCACACTTGTGCTGGTGTTGAAAAACACTTTTCACACTTGTGTTAGTGTTGCAAACCCACTTTTTGCACTTGTATTATTGTTGCAAAACCCACTTTCCGCACTTGTGCTTGCTTTGAAAAGAACTTTTCGCACTTGAGCTGAGGTTGAAAACCACTTTTCGCACTTGCGTTAGTGTTGCAGAATCACTTTTTGCACTCTTCTTAATGGTAGTAACACTTTCCGCAATTGTGCTAGTGTTGAGTAGCACTTTTTGCTCTTGTGCTAGTGTTGAAATCCACTTTTCACACGTGTGTTAGTTTTGCAAAACCGCTATTCGCACATGAGCTAGTGTTGCAGAATAACTTTTTGCTCTTGTGCTAGTGTTAAAAACCACTTTCCGCACTTGTGCTGGCATGAAAACGACTTTACGCACTTGAGCTGGCATTGCAGAACCACTTTCCGTACTTCTCTTATTGGTAAAAACACTTTTCGCACTTGTGCTGGCGTTGAAATCCATTTTCCACACTTGCGCGAGTGTTGCAAAACCACTTCTGCACCCGTGCTCGTGTTGAAAACCACTTCCCACACTTGTGTTCGTGTTACAAAACCACTTTCCGCACTTCTGCTGGCGTTGAAAACCACTTTTCGGACTTGTGTTGGTGTTGAAAACCACTTTTCGCACTTGTGTTAGTGTTGCAAAACCACTTGTCGCACTTGTGTACATGTTGCAAAACTACTTTCTGAACGTATGGTGGCGTTAAAAACTACTCTCTGCACTTGAGCTAATTTTACAGACGAACTTTTTGCTCTTGTGTTCGTGTTGTGTGACCACTTTCTGCACTTCTCTTATTGGTACAACCACTTTCCGCACTCGTGCTAGTGTTGAAAACCACATTGCACTCTTGTGCTCGTGTTGTAAAACACTTTTCACACGTGTGTTAGTGTTGCAAAACCACTTTTTACACTTGTGTTAGTGTTGCAAAACCACTTTTCGCACTTTTGTGCGTGTTGCAAATGTACTTTCCGCACATATGCTGGCGTTGAAAACCACTTTCTGCACCTGAGCTAATTTTGCAGAAGAACTTTTTTTTCTTGTGTTGGTGTTGCGTGACCACTTTCCACACTTCTCTTATTAGAAAAACCACTTTCCACAATTGCGCAAGTGTTGCAAAACCACTTTTCGCTCTCGTGCTAGTGTTGAAAACCACTTTCACACATGTGCTAGTGTTGAAAAACACTTTTCACACTTATGTTAGTGTTGCAAAACCACTTTTCGCACTCGTGCTAGTGTTGAAAACCACTTTCCACACTTGTGCTGGTGTTGAAAAACACTTTTCACACTTGTGTTAGTGTTGCAAACCCACTTTTTGCACTTGTATTATTGTTGCAAAACCCACTTTCCGCACTTGTGCTTGCTTTGAAAAGAACTTTTCGCACTTGAGCTGAGGTTGAAAACCACTTTTCGCACTTGCGTTAGTGTTGCAGAATCACTTTGTGCACTCTTCTTAATGGTAATAACACTTTCTACAATTGTGCTAGCGTTGAGTAGCACTTTCTGCTCTTGTGCTAGTGTTGCAGAACCACTTTTCGCACTTGTGTTAGTGTTGAAATCCACTTTTCACACATGTGTTAGTGTTACAAAACCGCTATTCGCACATGAGCTAGTGTTGCAGAATAACTTTTTGCTCTTGTACTAGTGTTGAAAACGACTTTCCGCACTAGAGCTGGCATTGCAGAACCACTTTCTGCACTTCTCTTATTGGTAAAAACACTTTCCGCACTTGTGCTGGCGTTGAAATCCATTTTCCACACTTGCGCGAGTGTTGCAAAACTATTTCTGCACCCGTGCTCATGTGGAAAACCACTTCCCACACTTGTGCTAGTGTTGAAAAACACTTTTCACACCTGTGCGAGTGTTGAGAAGCACTTTTTGCTCTTGTGCTAGTGTTGAAAACCACTTTCCGCACTTGTGTTATTGTTTGTAAAAAACACTTTCTGCACTAGTGCTGGCTTTGAAAACCACTTTCCACACTTGTGCTAGTGTTTCAAAACCACTTTCCACACACGTGTTGGCGTTGAAACTTTCCATCCGCGCTTGCGCTAGTGTGGCAAAATCACTTTTTGCCCTCATGTTAGTGTTGAAAAACACTTTTCGCACTTGCGCTAGTGTTGCAGAACCATTTTTCGCACTCCCCTTCATGTTTAAAAACACTCTTCGCACTTGTGTTATTGTTGAAAACCACTTTTCGCAATTGTGTTAGTGTTGCAAAACCACTGCTCGCAATTGTGTTCGTGTTGCAAAACTACTTTCCGTACGTATGCTGGCGTTGAAAACCACTTTCTGCACTTGAGCTAATTTTACAGAAGAACTTATTGCTCTTGTGTTAGTGTTGCGTCCCCACTTTCTTCACTTCTCTTATTGGGAAAACCACTTTTCACACTTGTGCTCGTGTTGAAAAACACTTTTCACACTTCTGTTCGTGTTGCAAAACCAATGTTTGCACTTGTATTATTGTTGCAAAACCCACTTTCCGCACTTATGCTGGCTTTGAAAACCACTTTTCGCACTTGAGCTAGTGTTGCAGACCACTTTTTGCTCTTGTGCTGGTGTTGACAACCACTTTCTGCACTCGGGCTAGCATTGAAAACCACTTTCCACACTTAAGCTAGTGTTGCAGAACCACTTTTCGCACTCCTATTAGTGTTGAAAAACACTTTTCGCACTTGTATTAGTGTTGAAAACTACTTTCCACACTTGTGCTAGTGTTGAAAACCACTTTTCACACTTGTGTTCGTGTTACAAAACCACTTTCCACACATGTGCTGGCATTGAAAACCAATATCCGCGCTTGCAATCGTGTTGCAAAACCACTCTTTGCCTTCATGTTTGTGTTGGAAAACACTTTTCGCACTTGCACTGGTGTTGCAGAACCACTTTTCGCACTCCTCTTAGTGTTGAAAAACACTTTTCGCACTCCTCTTAGTGTTGAAAAAAACACTTTTCACACTTGTGTTAGTGTTGCAAACCCACTTTTTGCACTTGTATTATTGTTGCAAAACCCACTTTCCGCACTTGTGCTTGCTTTGAAAAGAACTTTTCGCACTTGAGCTGAGGTTGAAAACCACTTTTCGCACTTGCGTTAGTGTTGCAGAATCACTTTGTGCACTCTTCTTAATGGTAATAACACTTTCCGCAATTGTGCTAGCGTTGAGTAGCACTTTCTGCTCTTGTGCTAGTGTTGCAGAACCACTTTTCGCACTTGTGTTAGTGTTGAAATCCACTTTTCACACATGTGTTAGTGTTACAAAACCGCTATTCGCACATGAGCTAGTGTTGCAGAATAACTTTTTGCTCTTGTACTAGTGTTGAAAACGACTTTCCGCACTAGAGCTGGCATTGCAGAACCACTTTCTGCACTTCTCTTATTGGTAAAAACACTTTCCGCACTTTTGCTGGCGTTGAAATCCATTTTCCACACTTGCGCGAGTGTTGCAAAACTATTTCTGCACCCGTGCTCATGTTGAAAACCACTTCCCACACTTGTGCTAGTGTTGAAAAACACTTTTCACACCTGTGCGAGTGTTGAGAAGCACTTTTTGCTCTTGTGCTAGTGTTGAAAACCACTTTCCGCACTTGTGTTATTGTTTGTAAAAAACACTTTCTGCACTAGTGCTGGCTTTGAAAACCACTTTCCACACTTGTGCTAGTGTTTCAAAACCACTTTCCACACACGTGTTGGCGTTGAAACTTTCCATCCGCGCTTGCGCTAGTGTGGCAAAATCACTTTTTGCCCTCATGTTAGTGTTGAAAAACACTTTTCGCACTTGCGCTAGTGTTGCAGAACCATTTTTCGCACTCCCCTTCATGTTTAAAAACACTCTTCGCACTTGTGTTATTGTTGAAAACCACTTTTCGCAATTGTGTTAGTGTTGCAAAACCACTGCTCGCAATTGTGTTCGTGTTGCAAAACTACTTTCCGTACGTATGCTGGCGTTGAAAACCACTTTCTGCACTTGAGCTAATTTTACAGAAGAACTTATTGCTCTTGTGTTAGTGTTGCGTCCCCACTTTCTTCACTTCTCTTATTGGGAAAACCACTTTTCACACTTGTGCTCGTGTTGAAAAACACTTTTCACACTTCTGTTCGTGTTGCAAAACCAATGTTTGCACTTGTATTATTGTTGCAAAACCCACTTTCCGCACTTATGCTGGCTTTGAAAACCACTTTTCGCACTTGAGCTAGTGTTGCAGACCACTTTTTGCTCTTGTGCTGGTGTTGACAACCACTTTCTGCACTCGGGCTAGCATTGAAAACCACTTTCCACACTTAAGCTAGTGTTGCAGAACCACTTTTCGCACTCCTATTAGTGTTGAAAAACACTTTTCGCACTTGTATTAGTGTTGAAAACTACTTTCCACACTTGTGCTAGTGTTGAAAACCACTTTTCACACTTGTGTTCGTGTTACAAAACCACTTTCCACACATGTGCTTGCATTGAAAACCAATATCCGCGCTTGCAATCGTGTTGCAAAACCACTCTTTGCCTTCATGTTTGTGTTGGAAAACACTTTTCGCACTTGCACTGGTGTTGCAGAACCACTTTTCGCACTCCTCTTAGTGTTGAAAAACACTTTTCGCACTCCTCTTAGTGTTGAAAAAAACACTTTTCGCACTTGTGTTAGTGTTGAAAACCACTTTCCACATTTGTGCTCGTGTTGAAAACAACTTATCACACTTGTGTTCGTGTTACAAAACCACTTTCCGCACTTCTGCTGGCGTTGAAAACCACTTTTCGGACTTGTGTTGGTGTTGAAAACCACTTTTCGCACTTGTGTTAGTGTTGCAAAACCACTTTTCGCACTTGTGTTCGTGTTGCAAAACTACTTTCTGTACGTATGGTGGCGTTGAAAACTACTCTCTGCACTTGAGCTAATTTTACAGACGAACTATTTGCTCTTGTGTTAGTGTTGTGTGACCACTTTCTGCACTTCTCTTATTGGTACAACCACTTTCCGCACTCGTGCTAGCGTTGAAAAACACTTTTCACACTTGTGTTAGTGTTGCAAAACCACTTTTTACACTTGTGTTATTGTTGCAAAACCACTTTCCGCACTTCTGCTGGCGTTGAAAACCACTTTTCGGACTTTTTTTGGTGTTGAAAACCACTTTTCGCACTTGTGTTAATGTTGCAAAACCAATGCTCACACTTGTGTTCGTGTTGCAAAAATACTTTCCGCACGTATGCTGGCGTTGAAAACCACTTTCTGCACTTGAGCTAATTTTGCAGAAGAACTTTTTCTTCTTGTGTTGGTGTTGCGTGACCAATTTCCACACTTCTCTTATTAGAAAAACCACTTTCCACAATTGCGCAAGTGTTGCAAAACCACTTTGCGCACTCGTGCTAGTGTTGAAAACCACTTTGCACACTTGTGCTAGTGTTGAAAACCACTTTGCGCACTCGTGCTAGTGTTGAAAACCACTTTGCGCACTCCTGCTAGTGTTGAAAACCACTTTCACACTTGTGCTAGTGTTGAAAAACACTTTTCACACTTATGTTAGTGTTGCAAAACCACTTTTTGTACTTGAGCTAGTGTTGCAGAACCACTTTCCACACTTTTGCTGGCATTGAAAACCACTTTCCACGCATAAGCTAGTGTTGCAGACCACTTTTTGCACTACTCTTAGTGTTGAAAACCAATTTCCGCACTCGGTCCAGTGTTGAAAACCACTTTCCAATCTTGTGCTCATGTTGAAAACTACTTTCAGCACTCGTGCTAGTGTTGGAAACCACTTTCCACACTTGTGCTAGTGTTGAATAACACTTTTCACACTTGTGTTACTGTTGCAAAACCACTTTCCACACATGTGCTGGCGTTGAAAGCCAATATCCGCGCTTCCACTCGTGTTGCATAACCACTTTTTGCTCTTGTGCTGGTGTTGAAAACCACTTTCCGCACTTGTGCTAGCATTGGAAACCACTTTCCACACTTAAGCTAGTGTTGCAGAACCACATTTTGCACTCCTCTTAGTGTTGAGAAACACTTTTCGCAGTTGCGCTAGTGTTGCAGAACCACTTTTCTTTCGCACTCCTCTTAGTGTTGAAAAACACTTTTCGCACTCGCGATGGTGTTGCAAAACACTTTTCACACTTGTGTTAGTGTTGCAGAACCATTTTTCGCACTCCTCTTCATGTTTAAAAACACTCTTCGCACTTGTGTTATTGTTGAAAACAACTTTTCGCAATTGTGTTCGTGTTGCAAAACTACTTTCCGTACGTATGCTGGCGTTGAAAACCACTTTCTGCACTTGAGCTAATTTTACAGAAGAACTTATTGCTCTTGTGTTAGTGTTGCGTCCCCACTTTCTTCACTTCTCTTATTGGGAAAACCACTTTTCACACTTGTGCTCGTGTTGAAAAACACTTTTCACACTTCTGTTCGTGTTGCAAAACCAATGTTTGCACTTGTATTATTGTTGCAAAACCCACTTTCCGCACTTATGCTGGCTTTGAAAACCACTTTTCGCACTTGAGCTAGTGTTGCAGCCCACTTTTTGCTCTTGTGCTGGTGTTGACAACCACTTTCTGCACTCGGGCTAGCATTGAAAACCACTTTCCACACTTAAGCTAGTGTTGCAGAACCACTTTTCGCACTTGTGTTCGTGTTACAAAACCACTTTCCACACATGTGCTGGCATTGAAAACCAATATCCGCGCTTGCAATCGTGTTGCAAAACCACTCTTTGCCTTCATGTTTGTGTTGGAAAACACTTTTCGCACTTGCACTGGTGTTGCAGAACCACTTTTCGCACTCCTCTTAGTTTTGAAAAACACTTTTCGCACTCCTCTTAGTGTTGAAAAAAACACTTTTCGCACTTGTGTTAGTGTTGAAAACCACTTTCCACATTTGTGCTCGTGTTGAAAACAACTTATCACACTTGTGTTCGTGTTACAAAACCACTTTCCGCACTTCTGCTGGCGTTGAAAACCACTTTTCGGACTTGTGTTGGTGTTGAAAACCACTTTTCGCACTTGTGTTAGTGTTGCAAAACCACTTTTCGCACTTGTGTTCGTGTTGCAAAACTACTTTCTGTACGTATGGTGGCGTTGAAAACTACTCTCTGCACTTGAGCTAATTTTACAGACGAACTATTTGCTCTTGTGTTAGTGTTGTGTGACCACTTTCTGCACTTCTCTTATTGGTACAACCACTTTCCGCACTCGTGCTAGTGTTGAAAACCACTTTGCACTCTTGTGCTCGTGTTGAAAAACACTTTTCACACTTGTGTTAGTGTTGCAAAACCACTTTTTACACTTGTGTTATTGTTGCAAAACCACTTTCCGCACTTCTGCTGGCGTTGAAAACCACTTTTCGGACTTGTTTTGGTGTTGAAAACCACTTTTCGCACTTGTGTTAATGTTGCAAAACCAATGCTCACACTTGTGTTCGTGTTGCAAAAATACTTTCCGCACGTATGCTGGCGTTGAAAACCACTTTCTGCACTTGAGCTAATTTTGCAGAAGAACTTTTTCTTCTTGTGTTGGTGTTGCGTGACCAATTTCCACACTTCTCTTATTAGAAAAACCACTTTCCACAATTGCGCAAGTGTTGCAAAACCACTTTGCGCACTCGTGCTAGTGTTGAAAACCACTTTGCACACTTGTGCTAGTGTTGAAAACCACTTTGCGCACTCGTGCTAGTGTTGAAAACCACTTTGCGCACTCCTGCTAGTGTTGAAAACCACTTTCACACTTGTGCTAGTGTTGAAAAACACTTTTCACACTTATGTTAGTGTTGCAAAACCACTTTTTGTACTTGAGCTAGTGTTGCAGAACCACTTTCCACACTTTTGCTGGCATTGAAAACCACTTTCCACGCATAAGCTAGTGTTGCAGACCACTTTGTGCACTACTCTTAGTGTTGAAAACCAATTTCCGCACTCGGTCCAGTGTTGAAAACCACTTTCCAATCTTGTGCTCGTGTTGAAAACTACTTTCAGCACTCGTGCTAGTGTTGGAAACCACTTTCCACACTTGTGCTAGTGTTGAATAACACTTTTCACACTTGCGTTACTGTTGCAAAACCACTTTCCACACATGTGCTGGCGTTGAAAGCCAATATCCGCGCTTCCACTCGTGTTGCATAACCACTTTTTGCTCTTGTGCTGGTGTTGAAAACCACTTTCCGCACTTGTGCTAGCATTGGAAACCACTTTCCACACTTAAGCTAGTGTTGCAGAACCACATTTTGCACTCCTCTTAGTGTTGAGAAACACTTTTCGCAGTTGCACTAGTGTTGCAGAACCACTTTTCTTTCGCACTCCTCTTAGTGTTGAAAAACACTTTTCGCACTCGCGATGGTGTTGCAAAACACTTTTCACACTTGTGTTAGTGTTGCAGAACCATTTTTCGCACTCCTCTTCATGTTTAAAAACACTCTTCGCACTTGTGTTATTGTTGAAAACAACTTTTCGCAATTGTGTTAGTGTTGCAAAACCACTGCTCGCACTTGTGTTCGTGTTGCAAAACTACTTTCCGTACGAATGCTGGCGTTGAAAACCACTTTCTGCACTTGAGCTAATTTTACAGAAGAACTTCTTGCTCTTGTGTTAGTGTTGCGTAACCACTTTCTGCGCTTCTCTTATTGGGAAAACCACTTTTCACACTTGTGCTCGTGTTGAAAAACACTTTTCACACTTCTGTTAGTGTTGCAAAACCAATGTTTGCACTTGTATTATTGTTGCAAAACCCACTTTCTGCAATTATGCTGGCTTTGAAAACCACTTTTCGCACTTGAGCTAGTGTTGCATACCACTTTTTGCTCTTGTGCTGGTGTTGAAAACCACTTTCCGCACTCGGGCTAGCATTGAAAACCACTTTACACACTTAAGCTAGTGTTGCAGAACTACTTTTCGCACTCCTCTTAGTGTTGAAAAACACTTTTCGCACTTGTGTTAGTGTTGCAAAACCACTTTTTACACTTGTGTTATTGTTGCAAAACCACTTTCCGCACTTCTGCTGGCGTTGAAAACCACTTTTCGGACTTGTTTGGTGTTGAAAACCACTTTTCGCACTCATGCTAGTGTTGAAAACCACTTTCCACACGGATGCTGGCGTTGAAAACCACTTTCTGCACTTGAGCTAATTTTGCAGAAGAACTTTTTCTTCTCGTGTTGGTGTTGCGTGACCACTTTCCACACTTCTCTTATTAGAAAAACCACTTTCCACAAATGTGCTGGCGTTGAAAGCCAATATCCGCGCTTCCACTCGTGTTGCAAAACCACTTTTTACACTTGTGTTATTGTTGCAAAACCACTTTCCGCACTTCTGCTGGCGTTGAAAACCACTTTTCGGACTTGTTTTGGTGTTGAAAACCACTTTTCGCACTTGTGTTAATGTTGCAAAACCAATGCTCACACTTGTGTTCGTGTTGCAAAAATACTTTCCGCACGTATGCTGGCGTTGAAAACCACTTTCTGCACTTGAGCTAATTTTGCAGAAGAACTTATTCTTCTTGTGTTGGTGTTGCGTGACCAATTTCCACACTTCTCTTATTAGAAAAACCACTTTCCACAATTGCGCAAGTGTTGCAAAACCACTTTGCGCACTCGTGCTAGTGTTGAAAACCACTTTGCACACTTGTGCTAGTGTTGAAAACCACTTTGCGCACTCGTGCTAGTGTTGAAAACCACTTTGCGCACTCCTGCTAGTGTTGAAAACCACTTTCACACTTGTGCTAGTGTTGAAAAACACTTTTCACACTTATGTTAGTGTTGCAAAACCACTTTTTGTACTTGAGCTAGTGTTGCAGAACCACTTTCCACACTTTTGCTGGCATTGAAAACCACTTTCCACGCATAAGCTAATGTTGCAGACCACTTTTTGCACTACTCTTAGTGTTGAAAACCAATTTCCGCACTCGGTAAAGTGTTGAAAACCACTTTCCAATCTTGTGCTCGTGTTGAAAACTACTTTCAGCACTCGTGCTAGTGTTGGAAACCACTTTCCACACTTGTGCTCGTGTTGAATAACACTTTTCACACTTGTGTTACTGTTGCAAAACCACTTTCCACACATGTGCTGGCGTTGAAAGCCAATATCCGCACTTGTGCTAGCATTGGAAACCACTTTCCACACTTAAGCTAGTGTTGCAGAACCACATTTTGCACTCCTCTTAGTGTTGAGAAACACTTTTCGCAGTTGCGCTAGTGTTGCAGAACCACTTTTCTTTCGCACTCCTCTTAGTGTTGAAAAACACTTTTCGCACTCGCGATGGTGTTGCAAAACACTTTTCACACTTGTGTTAGTGTTGCAGAACCATTTTTCGCACTCCTCTTCATGTTTAAAAACAATCTTCGCACTTGTGTTATTGTTGAAAACAACTTTTCGCAATTGTGTTAGTGTTGCAAAACCACTGCTCGCACTTGTGTTCGTGTTGCAAAACTACTTTCCGTACGAATGCTGGCGTTGAAAACCACTTTCTGCACTTGAGCTAATTTTACAGAAGAACTTCTTGCTCTTGTGTTAGTGTTGCGTAACCACTTTCTGCGCTTCTCTTATTGGGAAAACCACTTTTCACACTTGTGCTCGTGTTGAAAAACACTTTTCACACTTCTGTTAGTGTTGCAAAACCAATGTTTGCACTTGTATTATTGTTGCAAACCCCACTTTCCGCACTTATGCTGGCTTTGAAAACCACTTTTCGCACTTGAGCTAGTGTTGCAGACCACTTTTTGCTCTTGTGCTGGTGTTGAAAACCACTTTCCGCACTCGGGCTAGCATTGAAAACCACTTTACACACTTAAGCTAGTGTTGCAGAACTACATTTCGCACTCCTCTTAGTGTTGAAAAACACTTTTCGCACTTGTGTTAGTGTTGCAAAACCACTTTTTACACTTGTGTTATTGTTGCAAAACCACTTTCCGCACTTCTGCTGGCGTTGAAAACTACTTTTCGGACTTGTTTTGGTGTTGAAAACCACTTTTCGCACTCATGCTAGTGTTGAAAACCACTTTCCACACGTATGCTGGCGTTGAAAACCACTTTCTGCACTTGAGCTAATTTTGCAGAAGAACTTTTTCTTCTTGTGTTGGTGTTGCGTGACCACTTTCCACACTTCTCTTATTAGAAAAACCACTTTCCACAAATGTGCTGGCGTTGAAAGCCAATATCCGCGCTTCCACTCGTGTTGCAAAACCGCTTTTTACTCTTGTGCTGGTGTTGAAAACCACTTTCCGCACTTATGCTAGCATTAGAAACCACTTTCCACACTTAAGCTAGTGTTGCAGAACCACTTTTTGCACTCCTCTTAGTGTTGAGAAACACTTTTCGCAGTTGCGCTAGTGTTGCAGAACCACTTTTCTTTCGCACTCCTCTTAGTGTTGAAAAACACTTTTCGCACTCGCGCTGGTGTTGCAAAACCACTTTCCACACTCATACTAGTGTTGAAAACCACTTTCCACACTTGTGCTGGTGTTGAAAAACACTTTTCACATTTGTGTTAGTGTTGCAAACCCACTTTTTGCACTTGTATTATTGTTGCAAAACCCACTTTCCGCACTTGTGCTTGCTTTGAAAAGAACTTTTCGCACTTGAGCTGAGGTTGAAAACCACTTTTCGCACTTGCGTTAGTGTTGCAGAATCACTTTTTGCACTCTACTTAATGGTAATAACACTTTCTGCAATTGTGCTAGTGTTGAGTAGCACTTTTTGCTCTTGTGCTAGTGTTGAAATCCACTTTTCACACGTGTGTTAGTGTTGCAAAACCGCTATTCGCACATGAGCTAGTGTTGCAGAATAACTTTTTGCTCTTGTGCTAGTGTTAAAAACCACTTTCCGCACTTGTGCTGGCATGAAAACGACTTTACGCACTTGAGCTGGCATTGCAGAACCACTTTCCGCACTTCTCTTATTGGTAAAAACACTTTTCGCACTTGTGCTGGCGTTGAAATCCATTTTCCACACTTGCGCGAGTGTTGCAAAACCACTTCTGCACCCGTGCTCGTGTTGAAAACCACTTGCCACACTTGTGTTCGTGTTACAAAACCGCTATTCGCACATGAGCTAGTGTTGCAGAATAACTTTTTGCTCTTGTACTAGTGTTGAAAACGACTTTCCGCACTAGAGCTGGCATTGCAGAACCACTTTCTGCACTTCTCTTATTGGTAAAAACACTTTCCGCACTTTTGCTGGCGTTGAAATCCATTTTCCACACTTGCGCGAGTGTTGCAAAACTATTTCTGCACCCGTGCTCATGTTGAAAACCACTTCCCACACTTGTGCTAGTGTTGAAAAACACTTTTCACACCTGTGCGAGTGTTGAGAAGCACTTTTTGCTCTTGTGCTAGTGTTGAAAACCACTTTCCGCACTTGTGTTATTGTTTGTAAAAAACACTTTCTGCACTAGTGCTGGCTTTGAAAACCACTTTCCACACTTGTGCTAGTGTTTCAAAACCACTTTCCACACACGTGTTGGCGTTGAAACTTTCCATCCGCGCTTGCGCTAGTGTGGCAAAATCACTTTTTGCCCTCATGTTAGTGTTGAAAAACACTTTTCGCACTTGCGCTAGTGTTGCAGAACCATTTTTCGCACTCCCCTTCATGTTTAAAAACACTCTTCGCACTTGTGTTATTGTTGAAAACCACTTTTCGCAATTGTGTTAGTGTTGCAAAACCACTGCTCGCAATTGTGTTCGTGTTGCAAAACTACTTTCCGTACGTATGCTGGCGTTGAAAACCACTTTCTGCACTTGAGCTAATTTTACAGAAGAACTTATTGCTCTTGTGTTAGTGTTGCGTCCCCACTTTCTTCACTTCTCTTATTGGGAAAACCACTTTTCACACTTGTGCTCGTGTTGAAAAACACTTTTCACACTTCTGTTCATGTTGCAAAACCAATGTTTGCACTTGTATTATTGTTGCAAAACCCACTTTCCGCACTTATGCTGGCTTTGAAAACCACTTTTCGCACTTGAGCTAGTGTTGCAGACCACTTTTTGCTCTTGTGCTGGTGTTGACAACCACTTTCTGCACTCGGGCTAGCATTGAAAACCACTTTCCACACTTAAGCTAGTGTTGCAGAACCACTTTTCGCACTCCTATTAGTGTTGAAAAACACTTTTCGCACTTGTATTAGTGTTGAAAACTACTTTCCACACTTGTGCTAGTGTTGAAAACCACTTTTCACACTTGTGTTCGTGTTACAAAACCACTTTCCACACATGTGCTTGCATTGAAAACCAATATCCGCGCTTGCAATCGTGTTGCAAAACCACTCTTTGCCTTCATGTTTGTGTTGGAAAACACTTTTCGCACTTGCACTGGTGTTGCAGAACCACTTTTCGCACTCCTCTTAGTGTTGAAAAACACTTTTCGCACTCCTCTTAGTGTTGAAAAAAACACTTTTCGCACTTGTGTTAGTGTTGAAAACCACTTTCCACATTTGTGCTCGTGTTGAAAACAACTTATCACACTTGTGTTCGTGTTACAAAACCACTTTCCGCACTTCTGCTGGCGTTGAAAACCACTTTTCGGACTTGTGTTGGTGTTGAAAACCACTTTTCGCACTTGTGTTAGTGTTGCAAAACCACTTTTCGCACTTGTGTTCGTGTTGCAAAACTACTTTCTGTACGTATGGTGGCGTTGAAAACTACTCTCTGCACTTGAGCTAATTTTACAGACGAACTATTTGCTCTTGTGTTAGTGTTGTGTGACCACTTTCTGCACTTCTCTTATTGGTACAACCACTTTCCGCACTCGTGCTAGCGTTGAAAAACACTTTTCACACTTGTGTTAGTGTTGCAAAACCACTTTTTACACTTGTGTTATTGTTGCAAAACCACTTTCCGCACTTCTGCTGGCGTTGAAAACCACTTTTCGGACTTTTTTTGGTGTTGAAAACCACTTTTCGCACTTGTGTTAATGTTGCAAAACCAATGCTCACACTTGTGTTCGTGTTGCAAAAATACTTTCCGCACGTATGCTGGCGTTGAAAACCACTTTCTGCACTTGAGCTAATTTTGCAGAAGAACTTTTTCTTCTTGTGTTGGTGTTGCGTGACCAATTTCCACACTTCTCTTATTAGAAAAACCACTTTCCACAATTGCGCAAGTGTTGCAAAACCACTTTGCGCACTCGTGCTAGTGTTGAAAACCACTTTGCACACTTGTGCTAGTGTTGAAAACCACTTTGCGCACTCGTGCTAGTGTTGAAAACCACTTTGCGCACTCCTGCTAGTGTTGAAAACCACTTTCACACTTGTGCTAGTGTTGAAAAACACTTTTCACACTTATGTTAGTGTTGCAAAACCACTTTTTGTACTTGAGCTAGTGTTGCAGAACCACTTTCCACACTTTTGCTGGCATTGAAAACCACTTTCCACGCATAAGCTAGTGTTGCAGACCACTTTTTGCACTACTCTTAGTGTTGAAAACCAATTTCCGCACTCGGTCCAGTGTTGAAAACCACTTTCCAATCTTGTGCTCATGTTGAAAACTACTTTCAGCACTCGTGCTAGTGTTGGAAACCACTTTCCACACTTGTGCTAGTGTTGAATAACACTTTTCACACTTGTGTTACTGTTGCAAAACCACTTTCCACACATGTGCTGGCGTTGAAAGCCAATATCCGCGCTTCCACTCGTGTTGCATAACCACTTTTTGCTCTTGTGCTGGTGTTGAAAACCACTTTCCGCACTTGTGCTAGCATTGGAAACCACTTTCCACACTTAAGCTAGTGTTGCAGAACCACATTTTGCACTCCTCTTAGTGTTGAGAAACACTTTTCGCAGTTGCGCTAGTGTTGCAGAACCACTTTTCTTTCGCACTCCTCTTAGTGTTGAAAAACACTTTTCGCACTCGCGATGGTGTTGCAAAACACTTTTCACACTTGCGTTAGTGTTGCAGAACCATTTTTCGCACTCCTCTTCATGTTTAAAAACACTCTTCGCACTTGTGTTATTGTTGAAAACAACTTTTCGCAATTGTGTTAGTGTTGCAAAACCACTGCTCGCACTTGTGTTCGTGTTGCAAAACTACTTTCCGTACGTATGCTGGCGTTGAAAACCACTTTCTGCACTTGAGCTAATTTTACAGAAGAACTTATTGCTCTTGTGTTAGTGTTGCGTCCCCACTTTCTTCACTTCTCTTATTGGGAAAACCACTTTTCACACTTATGCTCGTGTTGAAAAACACTTTTCACACTTCTGTTCGTGTTGCAAAACCAATGTTTGCACTTGTATTATTGTTGCAAAACCCACTTTCCGCACTTATGCTGGCTTTGAAAACCACTTTTCGCACTTGAGCTAGTGTTGCAGCCCACTTTTTGCTCTTGTGCTGGTGTTGACAACCACTTTCTGCACTCGGGCTAGCATTGAAAACCACTTTCCACACTTAAGCTAGTGTTGCAGAACCACTTTTCGCACTCCTATTAGTGTTGAAAAACACTTTTCGCACTTGTATTAGTGTTGAAAACTACTTTCCACACTTGTGCTGGTGTTGAAAACCACTTTTCACACTTGTGTTCGTGTTACAAAACCACTTTCCACACATGTGCTGGCATTGAAAACCAATATCCGCGCTTGCAATCGTGTTGCAAAACCACTCTTTGCCTTCATGTTTGTGTTGGAAAACACTTTTCGCACTTGCACTGGTGTTGCAGAACCACTTTTCGCACTCCTCTTAGTTTTGAAAAACACTTTTCGCACTCCTCTTAGTGTTGAAAAAAACACTTTTCGCACTTGTGTTAGTGTTGAAAACCACTTTCCACATTTGTGCTCGTGTTGAAAACAACTTATCACACTTGTGTTCGTGTTACAAAACCACTTTCCGCACTTCTGCTGGCGTTGAAAACCACTTTTCGGACTTGTGTTGGTGTTGAAAACCACTTTTCGCACTTGTGTTAGTGTTGCAAAACCACTTTTCGCACTTGTGTTCGTGTTGCAAAACTACTTTCTGTACGTATGGTGGCGTTGAAAACTACTCTCTGCACTTGAGCTAATTTTACAGACGAACTATTTGCTCTTGTGTTAGTGTTGTGTGACCACTTTCTGCACTTCTCTTATTGGTACAACCACTTTCCGCACTCGTGCTAGTGTTGAAAACCACGTTGCACTCTTGTGCTCGTGTTGAAAAACACTTTTCACACTTGTGTTAGTGTTGCAAAACCACTTTTTACACTTGTGTTATTGTTGCAAAACCACTTTCCGCACTTCTGCTGGCGTTGAAAACCACTTTTCGGACTTGTTTTGGTGTTGAAAACCACTTTTCGCACTTGTGTTAATGTTGCAAAACCAATGCTCACACTTGTGTTCGTGTTGCAAAAATACTTTCCGCACGTATGCTGGCGTTGAAAACCACTTTCTGCACTTGAGCTAATTTTGCAGAAGAACTTTTTCTTCTTGTGTTGGTGTTGCGTGACCAATTTCCACACTTCTCTTATTAGAAAAACCACTTTCCACAATTGCGCAAGTGTTGCAAAACCACTTTGCGCACTCGTGCTAGTGTTGAAAACCACTTTGCACACTTGTGCTAGTGTTGAAAACCACTTTGCGCACTCGTGCTAGTGTTGAAAACCACTTTGCGCACTCCTGCTAGTGTTGAAAACCACTTTCACACTTGTGCTAGTGTTGAAAAACACTTTTCACACTTATGTTAGTGTTGCAAAACCACTTTTTGTACTTGAGCTAGTGTTGCAGAACCACTTTCCACACTTTTGCTGGCATTGAAAACCACTTTCCACGCATAAGCTAGTGTTGCAGACCACTTTGTGCACTACTCTTAGTGTTGAAAACCAATTTCCGCACTCGGTCCAGTGTTGAAAACCACTTTCCAATCTTGTGCTCGTGTTGAAAACTACTTTCAGCACTCGTGCTAGTGTTGGAAACCACTTTCCACACTTGTGCTAGTGTTGAATAACACTTTTCACACTTGCGTTACTGTTGCAAAACCACTTTCCACACATGTGCTGGCGTTGAAAGCCAATATCCGCGCTTCCACTCGTGTTGCATAACCACTTTTTGCTCTTGTGCTGGTGTTGAAAACCACTTTCCGCACTTGTGCTAGCATTGGAAACCACTTTCCACACTTAAGCTAGTGTTGCAGAACCACATTTTGCACTCCTCTTAGTGTTGAGAAACACTTTTCGCAGTTGCACTAGTGTTGCAGAACCACTTTTCTTTCGCACTCCTCTTAGTGTTGAAAAACACTTTTCGCACTCGCGATGGTGTTGCAAAACACTTTTCACACTTGTGTTAGTGTTGCAGAACCATTTTTCGCACTCCTCTTCATGTTTAAAAACACTCTTCGCACTTGTGTTATTGTTGAAAACAACTTTTCGCAATTGTGTTAGTGTTGCAAAACCACTGCTCGCACTTGTGTTCGTGTTGCAAAACTACTTTCCGTACGAATGCTGGCGTTGAAAACCACTTTCTGCACTTGAGCTAATTTTACAGAAGAACTTCTTGCTCTTGTGTTAGTGTTGCGTAACCACTTTCTGCGCTTCTCTTATTGGGAAAACCACTTTTCACACTTGTGCTCGTGTTGAAAAACACTTTTCACACTTCTGTTAGTGTTGCAAAACCAATGTTTGCACTTGTATTATTGTTGCAAAACCCACTTTCTGCAATTATGCTGGCTTTGAAAACCACTTTTCGCACTTGAGCTAGTGTTGCATACCACTTTTTGCTCTTGTGCTGGTGTTGAAAACCACTTTCCGCACTCGGGCTAGCATTGAAAACCACTTTACACACTTAAGCTAGTGTTGCAGAACTACTTTTCGCACTCCTCTTAGTGTTGAAAAACACTTTTCGCACTTGTGTTAGTGTTGCAAAACCACTTTTTACACTTGTGTTATTGTTGCAAAACCACTTTCCGCACTTCTGCTGGCGTTGAAAACCACTTTTCGGACTTGTTTGGTGTTGAAAACCACTTTTCGCACTCATGCTAGTGTTGAAAACCACTTTCCACACGGATGCTGGCGTTGAAAACCACTTTCTGCACTTGAGCTAATTTTGCAGAAGAACTTTTTCTTCTCGTGTTGGTGTTGCGTGACCACTTTCCACACTTCTCTTATTAGAAAAACCACTTTCCACAAATGTGCTGGCGTTGAAAGCCAATATCCGCGCTTCCACTCGTGTTGCAAAACCACTTTTTACACTTGTGTTATTGTTGCAAAACCACTTTCCGCACTTCTGCTGGCGTTGAAAACCACTTTTCGGACTTGTTTTGGTGTTGAAAACCACTTTTCGCACTTGTGTTAATGTTGCAAAACCAATGCTCACACTTGTGTTCGTGTTGCAAAAATACTTTCCGCACGTATGCTGGCGTTGAAAACCACTTTCTGCACTTGAGCTAATTTTGCAGAAGAACTTATTCTTCTTGTGTTGGTGTTGCGTGACCAATTTCCACACTTCTCTTATTAGAAAAACCACTTTCCACAATTGCGCAAGTGTTGCAAAACCACTTTGCGCACTCGTGCTAGTGTTGAAAACCACTTTGCACACTTGTGCTAGTGTTGAAAACCACTTTGCGCACTCGTGCTAGTGTTGAAAACCACTTTGCGCACTCCTGCTAGTGTTGAAAACCACTTTCACACTTGTGCTAGTGTTGAAAAACACTTTTCACACTTATGTTAGTGTTGCAAAACCACTTTTTGTACTTGAGCTAGTGTTGCAGAACCACTTTCCACACTTTTGCTGGCATTGAAAACCACTTTCCACGCATAAGCTAATGTTGCAGACCACTTTTTGCACTACTCTTAGTGTTGAAAACCAATTTCCGCACTCGGTAAAGTGTTGAAAACCACTTTCCAATCTTGTGCTCGTGTTGAAAACTACTTTCAGCACTCGTGCTAGTGTTGGAAACCACTTTCCACACTTGTGCTAGTGTTGAATAACACTTTTCACACTTGTGTTACTGTTGCAAAACCACTTTCCACACATGTGCTTGCGTTGAAAGCCAATATCCGCACTTGTGCTAGCATTGGAAACCACTTTCCACACTTAAGCTAGTGTTGCAGAACCACATTTTGCACTCCTCTTAGTGTTGAGAAACACTTTTCGCAGTTGCGCTAGTGTTGCAGAACCACTTTTCTTTCGCACTCCTCTTAGTGTTGAAAAACACTTTTCGCACTCGCGATGGTGTTGCAAAACACTTTTCACACTTGTGTTAGTGTTGCAGAACCATTTTTCGCACTCCTCTTCATGTTTAAAAACACTCTTCGCACTTGTGTTATTGTTGAAAACAACTTTTCGCAATTGTGTTAGTGTTGCAAAACCACTGCTCGCACTTGTGTTCGTGTTGCAAAACTACTTTCCGTACGAATGCTGGCGTTGAAAACCACTTTCTGCACTTGAGCTAATTTTACAGAAGAACTTCTTGCTCTTGTGTTAGTGTTGCGTAACCACTTTCTGCGCTTCTCTTATTGGGAAAACCACTTTTCACACTTGTGCTCGTGTTGAAAAACACTTTTCACACTTCTGTTAGTGTTGCAAAACCAATGTTTGCACTTGTATTATTGTTGCAAACCCCACTTTCCGCACTTATGCTGGCTTTGAAAACCACTTTTCGCACTTGAGCTAGTGTTGCAGACCACTTTTTGCTCTTGTGCTGGTGTTGAAAACCACTTTCCGCACTCGGGCTAGCATTGAAAACCACTTTACACACTTAAGCTAGTGTTGCAGAACTACATTTCGCACTCCTCTTAGTGTTGAAAAACACTTTTCGCACTTGTGTTAGTGTTGCAAAACCACTTTTTACACTTGTGTTATTGTTGCAAAACCACTTTCCGCACTTCTGCTGGCGTTGAAAACTACTTTTCGGACTTGTTTTGGTGTTGAAAACCACTTTTCGCACTCATGCTAGTGTTGAAAACCACTTTCCACACGTATGCTGGCGTTGAAAACCACTTTCTGCACTTGAGCTAATTTTGCAGAAGAACTTTTTCTTCTTGTGTTGGTGTTGCGTGACCACTTTCCACACTTCTCTTATTAGAAAAACCACTTTCCACAAATGTGCTGGCGTTGAAAGCCAATATCCGCGCTTCCACTCGTGTTGCAAAACCGCTTTTTACTCTTGTGCTGGTGTTGAAAACCACTTTCCGCACTTATGCTAGCATTAGAAACCACTTTCCACACTTAAGCTAGTGTTGCAGAACCACTTTTTGCACTCCTCTTAGTGTTGAGAAACACTTTTCGCAGTTGCGCTAGTGTTGCAGAACCACTTTTCTTTCGCACTCCTCTTAGTGTTGAAAAACACTTTTCGCACTCGCGCTGGTGTTGCAAAACCACTTTCCACACTCATACTAGTGTTGAAAACCACTTTCCACACTTGTGCTGGTGTTGAAAAACACTTTTCACATTTGTGTTAGTGTTGCAAACCCACTTTTTGCACTTGTATTATTGTTGCAAAATCCACTTTCCGCACTTGTGCTTGCTTTGAAAAGAACTTTTCGCACTTGAGCTGAGGTTGAAAACCACTTTTCGCACTTGCGTTAGTGTTGCAGAATCACTTTTTGCACTCTACTTAATGGTAATAACACTTTCTGCAATTGTGCTAGTGTTGAGTAGCACTTTTTGCTCTTGTGCTAGTGTTGAAATCCACTTTTCACACGTGTGTTAGTGTTGCAAAACCGCTATTCGCACATGAGCTAGTGTTGCAGAATAACTTTTTGCTCTTGTGCTAGTGTTAAAAACCACTTTCCGCACTTGTGCTGGCATGAAAACGACTTTACGCACTTGAGCTGGCATTGCAGAACCACTTTCCGCACTTCTCTTATTGGTAAAAACACTTTTCGCACTTGTGCTGGCGTTGAAATCCATTTTCCACACTTGCGCGAGTGTTGCAAAACCACTTCTGCACCCGTGCTCGTGTTGAAAACCACTTGCCACACTTGTGTTCGTGTTACAAAACCACTTTCCGCACTTCTGCTGGCGTTGAAAACCACTTTTCGGACTTGTGTTGGTGTTGAAAACCACTTTTCGAACTCGTGCTAGTGTTGAAAACCACTTTCCACACTTGTGCTGGTGTTGAAAAACACTTTTCACACTTGTGTTAGTGTTGCAAACCCACTTTTTGCACTTGTATTATTGTTGCAAACCCCACTTTCCGCACTTGTGCTTGCTTTGAAAATAACTTTTCGCACTTGAGCTGAGGTTGAAAACCACTTTTCGCACTTGCGTTAGTGTTGCAGAATCACTTTTTGCACTCTTCTTAATGGTAATAACACTTTCCGCAATTGTGCTAGCGTTGAGTCGCACTTTGTGCTCTTGTGCTAGTGTTGCAGAACCACTTTTCGCACTTGTGTTAGTGTTGAAATCCACTTTTCACACATGTGTTAGTGTTACAAAACCGCTATTCGCACATGAGCTAGTGTTGCAGAATAACTTTTTTCTCTTGTGCTAGTGTTGAAAACGACTTTCCGCACTAGAGCTGGTATTGCAGAACCACTTTCTGCACTTCTCTTATTGGTAAAAACACTTTCCGCACTTGTGCTGGCGTTGAAATCCATTTTCCACACTTGCCCGAGTGTTGCAAAACTATTTCTGCACCCGTGCTCATGTTGAAAACCACTTCCCACACTTGTGCTAGTGTTGAAAAACACTTTTCACACCTGTGCGAGTGTTGAGAAGCACTTTTTGCTCTTGTGCTAGTGTTGAAAACCACTTTCCGCACTTGTGTTATTGTTTGTAAAAAAACACTTTCTGCACTAGTGCTGGCTTTGAAAACCACTTTCCACACTTGTGCTAGTGTTTCAAAACCACTTTCCACACACGTGTTGGCATTGAAACTTTCCATCCGCGCTTGCGCTAGTGTGGCAAAATCACTTTTTGCCCTCATGTTAGTGTTGAAAAACACTTTTCGCACTTGCGCTAGTGTTGCAGAACCATTTTTCGCACTCCCCATCATGTTTAAAAACACTCTTCGCACTTGTGTTATTGTTGAAAACCACTTTTCGCAATTGTGTTAGTGTTGCAAAACCACTGCTCGCAATTGTGTTCGTGTTGCAAAACTACTTTCCGTACGTATGCTGGCGTTGAAAACCACTTTCTGCACTTGAGCTAATTTTACAGAAGAACTTATTGCTCTTGTGTTAGTGTTGCGTCCCCACTTTCTTCACTTCTCTTATTGGGAAAACCACTTTTCACACTTGTGCTCGTGTTGAAAAACACTTTTCACACTTCTGTTCGTGTTGCAAAACCAATGTTTGCACTTGTATTATTGTTGCAAAACCCACTTTCCGCACTTATGCTGGCTTTGAAAACCACTTTTCGCACTTGAGCTAGTGTTGCAGACCACTTTTTGCTCTTGTGCTGGTGTTGACAACCACTTTCTGCACTCGGGCTAGCATTGAAAACCACTTTCCACACTTAAGCTAGTGTTGCAGAACCACTTTTCGCACTCCTATTAGTGTTGAAAAACACTTTTCGCACTTGTATTAGTGTTGAAAACTACTTTCCACACTTGTGCTAGTGTTGAAAACCACTTTTCACACTTGTGTTCGTGTTACAAAACCACTTTCCACACATGTGCTGGCATTGAAAACCAATATCCGCGCTTGCAATCGTGTTGCAAAACCACTCTTTGCCTTCATGTTTGTGTTGGAAAACACTTTTCGCACTTGCACTGGTGTTGCAGAACCACTTTTCGCACTCCTCTTAGTGTTGAAAAACACTTTTCGCACTCCTCTTAGTGTTGAAAAAAACACTTTTCACACTTGTGTTAGTGTTGCAAACCCACTTTTTGCACTTGTATTATTGTTGCAAAACCCACTTTCCGCACTTGTGCTTGCTTTGAAAAGAACTTTTCGCACTTGAGCTGAGGTTGAAAACCACTTTTCGCACTTGCGTTAGTGTTGCAGAATCACTTTGTGCACTCTTCTTAATGGTAATAACACTTTCCGCAATTGTGCTAGCGTTGAGTAGCACTTTCTGCTCTTGTGCTAGTGTTGCAGAACCACTTTTCGCACTTGTGTTAGTGTTGAAATCCACTTTTCACACATGTGTTAGTGTTACAAAACCGCTATTCGCACATGAGCTAGTGTTGCAGAATAACTTTTTGCTCTTGTACTAGTGTTGAAAACGACTTTCCGCACTAGAGCTGGCATTGCAGAACCACTTTCTGCACTTCTCTTATTGGTAAAAACACTTTCCGCACTTTTGCTGGCGTTGAAATCCATTTTCCACACTTGCGCGAGTGTTGCAAAACTATTTCTGCACCCGTGCTCATGTTGAAAACCACTTCCCACACTTGTGCTAGTGTTGAAAAACACTTTTCACACCTGTGCGAGTGTTGAGAAGCACTTTTTGCTCTTGTGCTAGTGTTGAAAACCACTTTCCGCACTTGTGTTATTGTTTGTAAAAAACACTTTCTGCACTAGTGCTGGCTTTGAAAACCACTTTCCACACTTGTGCTAGTGTTTCAAAACCACTTTCCACACACGTGTTGGCGTTGAAACTTTCCATCCGCGCTTGGCTGGTGTGGCAAAATCACTTTTTGCCCTCATGTTAGTGTTGAAAAACACTTTTCGCACTTGCGCTAGTGTTGCAGAACCATTTTTCGCACTCCCCTTCATGTTTAAAAACACTCTTCGCACTTGTGTTATTGTTGAAAACCACTTTTCGCAATTGTGTTAGTGTTGCAAAACCACTGCTCGCAATTGTGTTCGTGTTGCAAAACTACTTTCCGTACGTATGCTGGCGTTGAAAACCACTTTCTGCACTTGAGCTAATTTTACAGAAGAACTTATTGCTCTTGTGTTAGTGTTGCGTCCCCACTTTCTTCACTTCTCTTATTGGGAAAACCACTTTTCACACTTGTGCTCGTGTTGAAAAACACTTTTCACACTTCTGTTCGTGTTGCAAAACCAATGTTTGCACTTGTATTATTGTTGCAAAACCCACTTTCCGCACTTATGCTGGCTTTGAAAACCACTTTTCGCACTTGAGCTAGTGTTGCAGACCACTTTTTGCTCTTGTGCTGGTGTTGACAACCACTTTCTGCACTCGGGCTAGCATTGAAAACCACTTTCCACACTTAAGCTAGTGTTGCAGAACCACTTTTCGCACTCCTATTAGTGTTGAAAAACACTTTTCGCACTTGTATTAGTGTTGAAAACTACTTTCCACACTTGTGCTAGTGTTGAAAACCACTTTTCACACTTGTGTTCGTGTTACAAAACCACTTTCCACACATGTGCTTGCATTGAAAACCAATATCCGCGCTTGCAATCGTGTTGCAAAACCACTCTTTGCCTTCATGTTTGTGTTGGAAAACACTTTTCGCACTTGCACTGGTGTTGCAGAACCACTTTTCGCACTCCTCTTAGTGTTGAAAAACACTTTTCGCACTCCTCTTAGTGTTGAAAAAAACACTTTTCGCACTTGTGTTAGTGTTGAAAACCACTTTCCACATTTGTGCTCGTGTTGAAAACAACTTATCACACTTGTGTTCGTGTTACAAAACCACTTTCCGCACTTCTGCTGGCGTTGAAAACCACTTTTCGGACTTGTGTTGGTGTTGAAAACCACTTTTCGCACTTGTGTTAGTGTTGCAAAACCACTTTTCGCACTTGTGTTCGTGTTGCAAAACTACTTTCTGTACGTATGGTGGCGTTGAAAACTACTCTCTGCACTTGAGCTAATTTTACAGACGAACTATTTGCTCTTGTGTTAGTGTTGTGTGACCACTTTCTGCACTTCTCTTATTGGTACAACCACTTTCCGCACTCGTGCTAGCGTTGAAAAACACTTTTCACACTTGTGTTAGTGTTGCAAAACCACTTTTTACACTTGTGTTATTGTTGCAAAACCACTTTCCGCACTTCTGCTGGCGTTGAAAACCACTTTTCGGACTTTTTTTGGTGTTGAAAACCACTTTTCGCACTTGTGTTAATGTTGCAAAACCAATGCTCACACTTGTGTTCGTGTTGCAAAAATACTTTCCGCACGTATGCTGGCGTTGAAAACCACTTTCTGCACTTGAGCTAATTTTGCAGAAGAACTTTTTCTTCTTGTGTTGGTGTTGCGTGACCAATTTCCACACTTCTCTTATTAGAAAAACCACTTTCCACAATTGCGCAAGTGTTGCAAAACCACTTTGCGCACTCGTGCTAGTGTTGAAAACCACTTTGCACACTTGTGCTAGTGTTGAAAACCACTTTGCGCACTCGTGCTAGTGTTGAAAACCACTTTGCGCACTCCTGCTAGTGTTGAAAACCACTTTCACACTTGTGCTAGTGTTGAAAAACACTTTTCACACTTATGTTAGTGTTGCAAAACCACTTTTTGTACTTGAGCTAGTGTTGCAGAACCACTTTCCACACTTTTGCTGGCATTGAAAACCACTTTCCACGCATAAGCTAGTGTTGCAGACCACTTTTTGCACTACTCTTAGTGTTGAAAACCAATTTCCGCACTCGGTCCAGTGTTGAAAACCACTTTCCACACTTGTGCTAGTGTTGAATAACACTTTTCACACTTGTGTTACTGTTGCAAAACCACTTTCCACACATGTGCTGGCGTTGAAAGCCAATATCCGCGCTTCCACTCGTGTTGCATAACCACTTTTTGCTCTTGTGCTGGTGTTGAAAACCACTTTCCGCACTTGTGCTAGCATTGGAAACCACTTTCCACACTTAAGCTAGTGTTGCAGAACCACATTTTGCACTCCTCTTAGTGTTGAGAAACACTTTTCGCAGTTGCGCTAGTGTTGCAGAACCACTTTTCTTTCGCACTCCTCTTAGTGTTGAAAAACACTTTTCGCACTCGCGATGGTGTTGCAAAACACTTTTCACACTTGTGTTAGTGTTGCAGAACCATTTTTCGCACTCCTCTTCATGTTTAAAAACACTCTTCGCACTTGTGTTATTGTTGAAAACAACTTTTCGCAATTGTGTTAGTGTTGCAAAACCACTGCTCGCACTTGTGTTCGTGTTGCAAAACTACTTTCCGTACGTATGCTGGCGTTGAAAACCACTTTCTGCACTTGAGCTAATTTTACAGAAGAACTTATTGCTCTTGTGTTAGTGTTGCGTCCCCACTTTCTTCACTTCTCTTATTGGGAAAACCACTTTTCACACTTGTGCCCGTGTTGAAAAACACTTTTCACACTTCTGTTCGTGTTGCAAAACCAATGTTTGCACTTGTATTATTGTTGCAAAACCCACTTTCCGCACTTATGCTGGCTTTGAAAACCACTTTTCGCACTTGAGCTAGTGTTGCAGCCCACTTTTTGCTCTTGTGCTGGTGTTGACATCCACTTTCTGCACTCGGGCTAGCATTGAAAACCACTTTCCACACTTAAGCTAGTGTTGCAGAACCACTTTTCGCACTCCTATTAGTGTTGAAAAACACTTTTCGCACTTGTATTAGTGTTGAAAACTACTTTCCACACTTGTGCTGGTGTTGAAAACCACTTTTCACACTTGTGTTCGTGTTACAAAACCACTTTCCACACATGTGCTGGCATTGAAAACCAATATCCGCGCTTGCAATCGTGTTGCAAAACCACTCTTTGCCTTCATGTTTGTGTTGGAAAACACTTTTCGCACTTGCACTGGTGTTGCAGAACCACTTTTCGCACTCCTCTTAGTTTTGAAAAACACTTTTCGCACTCCTCTTAGTGTTGAAAAAAACACTTTTCGCACTTGTGTTAGTGTTGAAAACCACTTTCCACATTTGTGCTCGTGTTGAAAACAACTTATCACACTTGTGTTCGTGTTACAAAACCACTTTCCGCACTTCTGCTGGCGTTGAAAACCACTTTTCGGACTTGTGTTGGTGTTGAAAACCACTTTTCGCACTTGTGTTAGTGTTGCAAAACCACTTTTCGCACTTGTGTTCGTGTTGCAAAACTATTTTCTGTACGTATGGTGGCGTTGAAAACTACTCTCTGCACTTGAGCTAATTTTACAGACGAACTATTTGCTCTTGTGTTAGTGTTGTGTGACCACTTTCTGCACTTCTCTTATTGGTACAACCACTTTCCGCACTCGTGCTAGTGTTGAAAACCACTTTGCACTCTTGTGCTCGTGTTGAAAAACACTTTTCACACTTGTGTTAGTGTTGCAAAACCACTTTTTACACTTGTGTTATTGTTGCAAAACCACTTTCCGCACTTCTGCTGGCGTTGAAAACCACTTTTCGGACTTGTTTTGGTGTTGAAAACCAACTTTTCGCACTTGTGTTAATGTTGCAAAACCAATGCTCACACTTGTGTTCGTGTTGCAAAAATACTTTCCGCACGTATGCTGGCGTTGAAAACCACTTTCTGCACTTGAGCTAATTTTGCAGAAGAACTTTTTCTTCTTGTGTTGGTGTTGCGTGACCAATTTCCACACTTCTCTTATTAGAAAAACCACTTTCCACAATTGCGCAAGTGTTGCAAAACCACTTTGCGCACTCGTGCTAGTGTTGAAAACCACTTTGCACACTTGTGCTAGTGTTGAAAACCACTTTGCGCACTCGTGCTAGTGTTGAAAACCACTTTGCGCACTCCTGCTAGTGTTGAAAACCACTTTCACACTTGTGCTAGTGTTGAAAAACACTTTTCACACTTATGTTAGTGTTGCAAAACCACTTTTTGTACTTGAGCTAGTGTTGCAGAACCACTTTCCACACTTTTGCTGGCATTGAAAACCACTTTCCACGCATAAGCTAGTGTTGCAGACCACTTTGTGCACTACTCTTAGTGTTGAAAACCAATTTCCGCACTCGGTCCAGTGTTGAAAACCACTTTCCAATCTTGTGCTCGTGTTGAAAACTACTTTCAGCACTCGTGCTAGTGTTGGAAACCACTTTCCACACTTGTGCTAGTGTTGAATAACACTTTTCACACTTGCGTTACTGTTGCAAAACCACTTTCCACACATGTGCTGGCGTTGAAAGCCAATATCCGCGCTTCCACTCGTGTTGCATAACCACTTTTTGCTCTTGTGCTGGTGTTGAAAACCACTTTCCGCACTTGTGCTAGCATTGGAAACCACTTTCCACACTTAAGCTAGTGTTGCAGAACCACATTTTGCACTCCTCTTAGTGTTGAGAAACACTTTTCGCAGTTGCACTAGTGTTGCAGAACCACTTTTCTTTCGCACTCCTCTTAGTGTTGAAAAACACTTTTCGCACTCGCGATGGTGTTGCAAAACACTTTTCACACTTGTGTTAGTGTTGCAGAACCATTTTTCGCACTCCTCTTCATGTTTAAAAACACTCTTCGCACTTGTGTTATTGTTGAAAACAACTTTTCGCAATTGTGTTAGTGTTGCAAAACCACTGCTCGCACTTGTGTTCGTGTTGCAAAACTACTTTCCGTACGAATGCTGGCGTTGAAAACCACTTTCTGCACTTGAGCTAATTTTACAGAAGAACTTCTTGCTCTTGTGTTAGTGTTGCGTAACCACTTTCTGCGCTTCTCTTATTGGGAAAACCACTTTTCACACTTGTGCTCGTGTTGAAAAACACTTTTCACACTTCTGTTAGTGTTGCAAAACCAATGTTTGCACTTGTATTATTGTTGCAAAACCCACTTTCTGCAATTATGCTGGCTTTGAAAACCACTTTTCGCACTTGAGCTAGTGTTGCATACCACTTTTTGCTCTTGTGCTGGTGTTGAAAACCACTTTCCGCACTCGGGCTAGCATTGAAAACCACTTTACACACTTAAGCTAGTGTTGCAGAACTACTTTTCGCACTCCTCTTAGTGTTGAAAAACACTTTTCGCACTTGTGTTAGTGTTGCAAAACCACTTTTTACACTTGTGTTATTGTTGCAAAACCACTTTCCGCACTTCTGCTGGCGTTGAAAACCACTTTTCGGACTTGTTTGGTGTTGAAAACCACTTTTCGCACTCATGCTAGTGTTGAAAACCACTTTCCACACGGATGCTGGCGTTGAAAACCACTTTCTGCACTTGAGCTAATTTTGCAGAAGAACTTTTTCTTCTCGTGTTGGTGTTGCGTGACCACTTTCCACACTTCTCTTATTAGAAAAACCACTTTCCACAAATGTGCTGGCGTTGAAAGCCAATATCCGCGCTTCCACTCGTGTTGCAAAACCACTTTTTACACTTGTGTTATTGTTGCAAAACCACTTTCCGCACTTCTGCTGGCGTTGAAAACCACTTTTCGGACTTGTTTTGGTGTTGAAAACCACTTTTCGCACTTGTGTTAATGTTGCAAAACCAATGCTCACACTTGTGTTCGTGTTGCAAAAATACTTTCCGCACGTATGCTGGCGTTGAAAACCACTTTCTGCACTTGAGCTAATTTTGCAGAAGAACTTATTCTTCTTGTGTTGGTGTTGCGTGACCAATTTCCACACTTCTCTTATTAGAAAAACCACTTTCCACAATTGCGCAAGTGTTGCAAAACCACTTTGCGCACTCGTGCTAGTGTTGAAAACCACTTTGCACACTTGTGCTAGTGTTGAAAACCACTTTGCGCACTCGTGCTAGTGTTGAAAACCACTTTGCGCACTCCTGCTAGTGTTGAAAACCACTTTCACACTTGTGCTAGTGTTGAAAAACACTTTTCACACTTATGTTAGTGTTGCAAAACCACTTTTTGTACTTGAGCTAGTGTTGCAGAACCACTTTCCACACTTTTGCTGGCATTGAAAACCACTTTCCACGCATAAGCTAATGTTGCAGACCACTTTTTGCACTACTCTTAGTGTTGAAAACCAATTTCCGCACTCGGTAAAGTGTTGAAAACCACTTTCCAATCTTGTGCTCGTGTTGAAAACTACTTTCAGCACTCGTGCTAGTGTTGGAAACCACTTTCCACACTTGTGCTAGTGTTGAATAACACTTTTCACACTTGTGTTACTGTTGCAAAACCACTTTCCACACATGTGCTGGCGTTGAAAGCCAATATCCGCACTTGTGCTAGCATTGGAAACCACTTTCCACACTTAAGCTAGTGTTGCAGAACCACATTTTGCACTCCTCTTAGTGTTGAGAAACACTTTTCGCAGTTGCGCTAGTGTTGCAGAACCACTTTTCTTTCGCACTCCTCTTAGTGTTGAAAAACACTTTTCGCACTCGCGATGGTGTTGCAAAACACTTTTCACACTTGTGTTAGTGTTGCAGAACCATTTTTCGCACTCCTCTTCATGTTTAAAAACACTCTTCGCACTTGTGTTATTGTTGAAAACAACTTTTCGCAATTGTGTTAGTGTTGCAAAACCACTGCTCGCACTTGTGTTCGTGTTGCAAAACTACTTTCCGTACGAATGCTGGCGTTGAAAACCACTTTCTGCACTTGAGCTAATTTTACAGAAGAACTTCTTGCTCTTGTGTTAGTGTTGCGTAACCACTTTCTGCGCTTCTCTTATTGGGAAAACCACTTTTCACACTTGTGCTCGTGTTGAAAAACACTTTTCACACTTCTGTTAGTGTTGCAAAACCAATGTTTGCACTTGTATTATTGTTGCAAACCCCACTTTCCGCACTTATGCTGGCTTTGAAAACCACTTTTCGCACTTGAGCTAGTGTTGCAGACCACTTTTTGCTCTTGTGCTGGTGTTGAAAACCACTTTCCGCACTCGGGCTAGCATTGAAAACCACTTTACACACTTAAGCTAGTGTTGCAGAACTACATTTCGCACTCCTCTTAGTGTTGAAAAACACTTTTCGCACTTGTGTTAGTGTTGCAAAACCACTTTTTACACTTGTGTTATTGTTGCAAAACCACTTTCCACACTTCTGCTGGCGTTGAAAACTACTTTTCGGACTTGTTTTGGTGTTGAAAACCACTTTTCGCACTCATGCTAGTGTTGAAAACCACTTTCCACACGTATGCTGGCGTTGAAAACCACTTTCTGCACTTGAGCTAATTTTGCAGAAGAACTTTTTCTTCTTGTGTTGGTGTTGCGTGACCACTTTCCACACTTCTCTTATTAGAAAAACCACTTTCCACAAATGTGCTGGCGTTGAAAGCCAATATCCGCGCTTCCACTCGTGTTGCAAAACCGCTTTTTACTCTTGTGCTGGTGTTGAAAACCACTTTCCGCACTTATGCTAGCATTAGAAACCACTTTCCACACTTAAGCTAGTGTTGCAGAACCACTTTTTGCACTCCTCTTAGTGTTGAGAAACACTTTTCGCAGTTGCGCTAGTGTTGCAGAACCACTTTTCTTTCGCACTCCTCTTAGTGTTGAAAAACACTTTTCGCACTCGCGCTGGTGTTGCAAAACCACTTTCCACACTCATACTAGTGTTGAAAACCACTTTCCACACTTGTGCTGGTGTTGAAAAACACTTTTCACATTTGTGTTAGTGTTGCAAACCCACTTTTTGCACTTGTATTATTGTTGCAAAACCCACTTTCCGCACTTGTGCTTGCTTTGAAAAGAACTTTTCGCACTTGAGCTGAGGTTGAAAACCACTTTTCGCACTTGCGTTAGTGTTGCAGAATCACTTTTTGCACTCTACTTAATGGTAATAACACTTTCTGCAATTGTGCTAGTGTTGAGTAGCACTTTTTGCTCTTGTGCTAGTGTTGAAATCCACTTTTCACACGTGTGTTAGTGTTGCAAAACCGCTATTCGCACATGAGCTAGTGTTGCAGAATAACTTTTTGCTCTTGTGCTAGTGTTAAAAACCACTTTCCGCACTTGTGCTGGCATGAAAACGACTTTACGCACTTGAGCTGGCATTGCAGAACCACTTTCCGCACTTCTCTTATTGGTAAAAACACTTTTCGCACTTGTGCTGGCGTTGAAATCCATTTTCCACACTTGCGCGAGTGTTGCAAAACCACTTCTGCACCCGTGCTCGTGTTGAAAACCACTTGCCACACTTGTGTTCGTGTTACAAAACCACTTTCCGCACTTCTGCTGGCGTTGAAAACCACTTTTCGGACTTGTGTTGGTGTTGAAAACCACTTTTCGAACTCGTGCTAGTGTTGAAAACCACTTTCCACACTTGTGCTGGTGTTGAAAAACACTTTTCACACTTGTGTTAGTGTTGCAAACCCACTTTTTGCACTTGTATTATTGTTGCAAACCCCACTTTCCGCACTTGTGCTTGCTTTGAAAAGAACTTTTCGCACTTGAGCTGAGGTTGAAAACCACTTTTCGCACTTGCGTTAGTGTTGCAGAATCACTTTTTGCACTCTTCTTAATGGTAATAACACTTTCCGCAATTGTGCTAGCGTTGAGTCGCACTTTGTGCTCTTGTGCTAGTGTTGCAGGACCACTTTTCGCACTTGTGTTAGTGTTGAAATCCACTTTTCACACATGTGTTAGTGTTACAAAACCGCTATTCGCACATGAGCTAGTGTTGCAGAATAACTTTTTTCTCTTGTGCTAGTGTTGAAAACGACTTTCCGCACTAGAGCTGGTATTGCAGAACCACTTTCTGCACTTCTCTTATTGGTAAAAACACTTTCCGCACTTGTGCTGGCGTTGAAATCCATTTTCCACACTTGCCCGAGTGTTGCAAAACTATTTCTGCACCCGTGCTCATGTTGAAAACCACTTCCCACACTTGTGCTAGTGTTGAAAAACACTTTTCACACCTGTGCGAGTGTTGAGAAGCACTTTTTGCTCTTGTGCTAGTGTTGAAAACCACTTTCCGCACTTGTGTTATTGTTTGTAAAAAAACACTTTCTGCACTAGTGCTGGCTTTGAAAACCACTTTCCACACTTGTGCTAGTGTTTCAAAACCACTTTCCACACACGTGTTGGCATTGAAACTTTCCATCCGCGCTTGCGCTAGTGTGGCAAAATCACTTTTTGCCCTCATGTTAGTGTTGAAAAACACTTTTCGCACTTGCGCTAGTGTTGCAGAACCATTTTTCGCACTCCCCATCATGTTTAAAAACACTCTTCGCACTTGTGTTATTGTTGAAAACCACTTTTCGCAATTGTGTTAGTGTTGCAAAACCACTGCTCGCAATTGTGTTCGTGTTGCAAAACTACTTTCCGTACGTATGCTGGCGTTGAAAACCACTTTCTGCACTTGAGCTAATTTTACAGAAGAATTTATTGCTCTTGTGTTAGTGTTGCGTCCCCACTTTCTTCGCTTCTCTTATTGGGAAAACCACTTTTCACACTTGTGCTCGTGTTGAAAAACACTTTTCACACTTCTGTTCGTGTTGCAAAACCAATGTTTGCACTTGTATTATTGTTGCAAAACCCACTCTCCGCACTTATGCTGGCTTTGAAAACCACTTTTCGCACTTGAGCTAGTGTTGCAGACCACTTTTTGCTCTTGTGCTGGTGTCGACAACCACTTTTTGCACTCGGGCTAGCATTGAAAACCACTTTCCACACTTAAGCTAGTGTTGCAGAACCACTTTTCGCACTCCTATTAGTGTTGAAAAACACTTTTCGCACTTGTATTAGTGTTGAAAACTACTTTCCACACTTGTGCTAGTGTTGAAAACCACTTTTCACACTTGTGTTCGTGTTACAAAACCACTTTCCACACATGTGCTGGCATTGAAAACCAATATCCGCGCTTGCAATCGTGTTGCAAAACCACTCTTTGCCTTCATGTTTGTGTTGGAAAACACTTTTCGCACTTGCACTGGTGTTGCAGAACCACTTTTCGCACTCCTCTTAGTGTTGAAAAACACTTTTCGCACTCCTCTTCGTGTTGAAAAAAACACTTTTCGCACTTGTGTTAGTGTTGAAAACCACTTTCCACATTTGTGCTCGTGTTGAAAACAACTTATCACACTTGTGTTCGTGTTACAAAACCACTTTCCGCACTTCTGCTGGCGTTGAAAACCACTTTTCGGACTTGTGTTGGTGTTGAAAACCACTTTTCGCACTTGTGTTAGTGTTGCAAAACCACTTTTCGCACTTGTGTTCGTGTTGCAAAACTACTTTCTGTACGTATGGTGGCGTTGAAAACTACTCTCTGCACTTGAGCTAATTTTACAGACGAACTATTTGCTCTTGTGTTAGTGTTGTGTGACCACTTTCTGCACTTCTCTTATTGGTACAACCACTTTCCGCACTCGTGCTAGTGTTGAAAACCACTTTGCACTCTTGTGCTCGTGTTGAAAAACACTTTTCACAGTTGTGTTAGTGTTGCAAAACCACTTTTTACACTTGTGTTATTGTTGCAAAACCACTTTCCGCACTTCTGCTGGCGTTGAAAACCACTTTTCGGACTTGTTTTGGTGTTGAAAACCACTTTTCGCACTTGTGTTAATGTTGCAAAACCAATGCTCACACTTGTGTTCGTGTTGCAAAAGTACTTTCCGCACGTATGCTGGCGTTGAAAACCACTTTCTGCACTTGAGCTAATTTTGCAGAAGAACTTTTTCTTCTTGTGTTGGTGTTGCGTGACCAATTTCCACACTTCTCTTATTAGAAAAACCACTTTCCACAATTGCACAAGTGTTGCAAAACCACTTTGCGCACTCGTGCTAGTGTTGAAAACCACTTTGCACACTTGTGCTAGTGTTGAAAACCACTTTGCACACTCGTGCTAGTGTTGAAAACCACTTTGCGCACTCCTGCTAGTGTTGAAAACCACTTTCACACTTGTGCTAGTGTTGAAAAACACTTTTCACACTTATGTTAGTGTTGCAAAACCACTTTTTGTACTTGAGCTAGTGTTGCAGAACCACTTTCCACACTTTTGCTGGCATTGAAAACCACTTTCCACGCATAAGCTAGTGTTGCAGACCACTTTTTGCACTACTCTTAGTGTTGAAAACCAATTTCCGCACTCGGTCCAGTGTTGAAAACCACTTTCCAATCTTGTGCTCGTGTTGAAAACTACTTTCAGCACTCGTGCTAGTGTTGGAAACCACTTTCCACACTTGTGCTAGTGTTGAATAACACTTTTCACACTTGTGTTACTGTTGCAAAACCACTTTCCACACATGTGCTGGTGTTGAAAGCCAATATCCGCGCTTCCACTCGTGTTGCATAACCACTTTTTGCTCTTGTGCTGGTGTTGAAAACCACTTTCCGCACTTGTGCTAGCATTGGAAACCACTTTCCGTACCGTTGAAAACCACTTTCTGCACTTGAGCTAATTTTACAGAAGAACTTCTTGCTCTTGTGTTAGTGTTGCGTAACCACTTTCTGCGCTTCTCTTATTGGGAAAACCACTTTTCACACTTGTGCTCGTGTTGAAAAACACTTTTCACACTTCTGTTCGTGTTGCAAAACCAATGTTTGCACTTGTATTATTGTTGCAAAACCCACTTTCCGCACTTATGCTGGCTTTGAAAACCACTTTTCGCACTTGAGCTAGTGTTGCAGACCACTTTTTGCTCTTGTGCTGGTGTTGACAACCACTTTCTGCACTCGGGCTAGCATTGAAAACCACTTTCCACACTTAAGCTAGTGTTGCAGAACCACTTTTCGCACTCCTATTAGTGTTGAAAAACACTTTTCGCACTTGTATTAGTGTTGAAAACTACTTTCCACACTTGTGCTAGTGTTGAAAACCACTTTTCACACTTGTGTTCGTGTTACAAAACCACTTTCCACACATGTGCTTGCATTGAAAACCAATATCCGCGCTTGCAATCGTGTTGCAAAACCACTCTTTGCCTTCATGTTTGTGTTGGAAAACACTTTTCGCACTTGCACTGGTGTTGCAGAACCACTTTTCGCACTCCTCTTAGTGTTGAAAAAAACACTTTTCGCACTTGTGTTAGTGTTGAAAACCACTTTCCACATTTGTGCTCGTGTTGAAAACAACTTATCACACTTGTGTTCGTGTTACAAAACCACTTTCCGCACTTCTGCTGGCGTTGAAAACCACTTTTCGGACTTGTGTTGGTGTTGAAAACCACTTTTCGCACTTGTGTTAGTGTTGCAAAACCACTTTTCGCACTTGTGTTCGTGTTGCAAAACTACTTTCTGTACGTATGGTGGCGTTGAAAACTACTCTCTGCACTTGAGCTAATTTTACAGACGAACTATTTGCTCTTGTGTTAGTGTTGTGTGACCACTTTCTGCACTTCTCTTATTGGTACAACCACTTTCCGCACTCGTGCTAGCGTTGAAAAACACTTTTCACACTTGTGTTAGTGTTGCAAAACCACTTTTTACACTTGTGTTATTGTTGCAAAACCACTTTCCGCACTTCTGCTGGCGTTGAAAACCACTTTTCGGACTTTTTTTGGTGTTGAAAACCACTTTTCGCACTTGTGTTAATGTTGCAAAACCAATGCTCACACTTGTGTTCGTGTTGCAAAAATACTTTCCGCACGTATGCTGGCGTTGAAAACCACTTTCTGCACTTGAGCTAATTTTGCAGAAGAACTTTTTCTTCTTGTGTTGGTGTTGCGTGACCAATTTCCACACTTCTCTTATTAGAAAAACCACTTTCCACAATTGCGCAAGTGTTGCAAAACCACTTTGCGCACTCGTGCTAGTGTTGAAAACCACTTTGCACACTTGTGCTAGTGTTGAAAACCACTTTGCGCACTCGTGCTAGTGTTGAAAACCACTTTGCGCACTCCTGCTAGTGTTGAAAACCACTTTCACACTTGTGCTAGTGTTGAAAAACACTTTTCACACTTATGTTAGTGTTGCAAAACCACTTTTTGTACTTGAGCTAGTGTTGCAGAACCACTTTCCACACTTTTGCTGGCATTGAAAACCACTTTCCACGCATAAGCTAGTGTTGCAGACCACTTTTTGCACTACTCTTAGTGTTGAAAACCAATTTCCGCACTCGGTCCAGTGTTGAAAACCACTTTCCAATCTTGTGCTCGTGTTGAAAACTACTTTCAGCACTCGTGCTAGTGTTGGAAACCACTTTCCACACTTGTGCTAGTGTTGAATAACACTTTTCACACTTGTGTTACTGTTGCAAAACCACTTTCCACACATGTGCTGGCGTTGAAAGCCAATATCCGCGCTTCCACTCGTGTTGCATAACCACTTTTTGCTCTTGTGCTGGTGTTGAAAACCACTTTCCGCACTTGTGCTAGCATTGGAAACCACTTTCCACACTTAAGCTAGTGTTGCAGAACCACATTTTGCACTCCTCTTAGTGTTGAGAAACACTTTTCGCAGTTGCGCTAGTGTTGCAGAACCACTTTTCTTTCGCACTCCTCTTAGTGTTGAAAAACACTTTTCGCACTCGCGATGGTGTTGCAAAACACTTTTCACACTTGTGTTAGTGTTGCAGAACCATTTTTCGCACTCCTCTTCATGTTTAAAAACACTCTTCGCACTTGTGTTATTGTTGAAAACAACTTTTCGCAATTGTGTTAGTGTTGCAAAACCACTGCTCGCACTTGTGTTCGTGTTGCAAAACTACTTTCCGTACGTATGCTGGCGTTGAAAACCACTTTCTGCACTTGAGCTAATTTTACAGAAGAACTTATTGCTCTTGTGTTAGTGTTGCGTCCCCACTTTCTTCACTTCTCTTATTGGGAAAACCACTTTTCACACTTGTGCTCGTGTTGAAAAACACTTTTCACACTTCTGTTCGTGTTGCAAAACCAATGTTTGCACTTGTATTATTGTTGCAAAACCCACTTTCCGCACTTATGCTGGCTTTGAAAACCACTTTTCGCACTTGAGCTAGTGTTGCAGCCCACTTTTTGCTCTTGTGCTGGTGTTGACAACCACTTTCTGCACTCGGGCTAGCATTGAAAACCACTTTCCACACTTAAGCTAGTGTTGCAGAACCACTTTTCGCACTCCTATTAGTGTTGAAAAACACTTTTCGCACTTGTATTAGTGTTGAAAACTACTTTCCACACTTGTGCTGGTGTTGAAAACCACTTTTCACACTTGTGTTCGTGTTACAAAACCACTTTCCACACATGTGCTGGCATTGAAAACCAATATCCGCGCTTGCAATCGTGTTGCAAAACCACTCTTTGCCTTCATGTTTGTGTTGGAAAACACTTTTCGCACTTGCACTGGTGTTGCAGAACCACTTTTCGCACTCCTCTTAGTTTTGAAAAACACTTTTCGCACTCCTCTTAGTGTTGAAAAAAACACTTTTCGCACTTGTGTTAGTGTTGAAAACCACTTTCCACATTTGTGCTCGTGTTGAAAACAACTTATCACACTTGTGTTCGTGTTACAAAACCACTTTCCGCACTTCTGCTGGCGTTGAAAACCACTTTTCGGACTTGTGTTGGTGTTGAAAACCACTTTTCGCACTTGTGTTAGTGTTGCAAAACCACTTTTCGCACTTGTGTTCGTGTTGCAAAACTACTTTCTGTACGTATGGTGGCGTTGAAAACTACTCTCTGCACTTGAGCTAATTTTACAGACGAACTATTTGCTCTTGTGTTAGTGTTGTGTGACCACTTTCTGCACTTCTCTTATTGGTACAACCACTTTCCGCACTCGTGCTAGTGTTGAAAACCACTTTGCACTCTTGTGCTCGTGTTGAAAAACACTTTTCACACTTGTGTTAGTGTTGCAAAACCACTTTTTACACTTGTGTTATTGTTGCAAAACCACTTTCCGCACTTCTGCTGGCGTTGAAAACCACTTTTCGGACTTGTTTTGGTGTTGAAAACCACTTTTCGCACTTGTGTTAATGTTGCAAAACCAATGCTCACACTTGTGTTCGTGTTGCAAAAATACTTTCCGCACGTATGCTGGCGTTGAAAACCACTTTCTGCACTTGAGCTAATTTTGCAGAAGAACTTTTTCTTCTTGTGTTGGTGTTGCGTGACCAATTTCCACACTTCTCTTATTAGAAAAACCACTTTCCACAATTGCGCAAGTGTTGCAAAACCACTTTGCGCACTCGTGCTAGTGTTGAAAACCACTTTGCACACTTGTGCTAGTGTTGAAAACCACTTTGCGCACTCGTGCTAGTGTTGAAAACCACTTTGCGCACTCCTGCTAGTGTTGAAAACCACTTTCACACTTATGTTAGTGTTGCAAAACCACTTTTTGTACTTGAGCTAGTGTTGCAGAACCACTTTCCACACTTTTGCTGGCATTGAAAACCACTTTCCACGCATAAGCTAGTGTTGCAGACCACTTTGTGCACTACTCTTAGTGTTGAAAACCAATTTCCGCACTCGGTCCAGTGTTGAAAACCACTTTCCAATCTTGTACTCGTGTTGAAAACTACTTTCAGCACTCGTGCTAGTGTTGGAAACCACTTTCCACACTTGTGCTAGTGTTGAATAACACTTTTCACACTTGCGTTACTGTTGCAAAACCACTTTCCACACATGTGCTGGCGTTGAAAGCCAATATCCGCGCTTCCACTCGTGTTGCATAACCACTTTTTGCTCTTGTGCTGGTGTTGAAAACCACTTTCCGCACTTGTGCTAGCATTGGAAACCACTTTCCACACTTAAGCTAGTGTTGCAGAACCACATTTTGCACTCCTCTTAGTGTTGAGAAACACTTTTCGCAGTTGCACTAGTGTTGCAGAACCACTTTTCTTTCGCACTCCTCTTAGTGTTGAAAAACACTTTTCGCACTCGCGATGGTGTTGCAAAACACTTTTCACACTTGTGTTAGTGTTGCAGAACCATTTTTCGCACTCCTCTTCATGTTTAAAAACACTCTTCGCACTTGTGTTATTGTTGAAAACAACTTTTCGCAATTGTGTTAGTGTTGCAAAACCACTGCTCGCACTTGTGTTCGTGTTGCAAAACTACTTTCCGTACGAATGCTGGCGTTGAAAACCACTTTCTGCACTTGAGCTAATTTTACAGAAGAACTTCTTGCTCTTGTGTTAGTGTTGCGTAACCACTTTCTGCGCTTCTCTTATTGGGAAAACCACTTTTCACACGTGTGCTCGTGTTGAAAAACACTTTTCACACTTCTGTTAGTGTTGCAAAACCAATGTTTGCACTTGTATTATTGTTGCAAAACCCACTTTCTGCAATTATGCTGGCTTTGAAAACCACTTTTCGCACTTGAGCTAGTGTTGCATACCACTTTTTGCTCTTGTGCTGGTGTTGAAAACCACTTTCCGCACTCGGGCTAGCATTGAAAACCACTTTACACACTTAAGCTAGTGTTGCAGAACTACTTTTCGCACTCCTCTTAGTGTTGAAAAACACTTTTCGCACTTGTGTTAGTGTTGCAAAACCACTTTTTACACTTGTGTTATTGTTGCAAAACCACTTTCCGCACTTCTGCTGGCGTTGAAAACCACTTTTCGGACTTGTTTGGTGTTGAAAACCACTTTTCGCACTCATGCTAGTGTTGAAAACCACTTTCCACACGGATGCTGGCGTTGAAAACCACTTTCTGCACTTGAGCTAATTTTGCAGAAGAACTTTTTCTTCTCGTGTTGGTGTTGCGTGACCACTTTCCACACTTCTCTTATTAGAAAAACCACTTTCCACAAATGTGCTGGCGTTGAAAGCCAATATCCGCGCTTCCACTCGTGTTGCAAAACCACTTTTTACACTTGTGTTATTGTTGCAAAACCACTTTCCGCACTTCTGCTGGCGTTGAAAACCACTTTTCGGACTTGTTTTGGTGTTGAAAACCACTTTTCGCACTTGTGTTAATGTTGCAAAACCAATGCTCACACTTGTGTTCGTGTTGCAAAAATACTTTCCGCACGTATGCTGGCGTTGAAAACCACTTTCTGCACTTGAGCTAATTTTGCAGAAGAACTTATTCTTCTTGTGTTGGTGTTGCGTGACCAATTTCCACACTTCTCTTATTAGAAAAACCACTTTCCACAATTGCGCAAGTGTTGCAAAACCACTTTGCGCACTCGTGCTAGTGTTGAAAACCACTTTGCACACTTGTGCTAGTGTTGAAAACCACTTTGCGCACTCGTGCTAGTGTTGAAAACCACTTTGCGCACTCCTGCTAGTGTTGAAAACCACTTTCACACTTGTGCTAGTGTTGAAAAACACTTTTCACACTTATGTTAGTGTTGCAAAACCACTTTTTGTACTTGAGCTAGTGTTGCAGAACCACTTTCCACACTTTTGCTGGCATTGAAAACCACTTTCCACGCATAAGCTAATGTTGCAGACCACTTTTTGCACTACTCTTAGTGTTGAAAACCAATTTCCGCACTCGGTAAAGTGTTGAAAACCACTTTCCAATCTTGTGCTCGTGTTGAAAACTACTTTCAGCACTCGTGCTAGTGTTGGAAACCACTTTCCACACTTGTGCTAGTGTTGAATAACACTTTTCACACTTGTGTTACTGTTGCAAAACCACTTTCCACACATGTGCTGGCGTTGAAAGCCAATATCCGCACTTGTGCTAGCATTGGAAACCACTTTCCACACTTAAGCTAGTGTTGCAGAACCACATTTTGCACTCCTCTTAGTGTTGAGAAACACTTTTCGCAGTTGCGCTAGTGTTGCAGAACCACTTTTCTTTCGCACTCCTCTTAGTGTTGAAAAACACTTTTCGCACTCGCGATGGTGTTGCAAAACACTTTTCACACTTGTGTTAGTGTTGCAGAACCATTTTTCGCACTCCTCTTCATGTTTAAAAACACTCTTCGCACTTGTGTTATTGTTGAAAACAACTTTTCGCAATTGTGTTAGTGTTGCAAAACCACTGCTCGCACTTGTGTTCGTGTTGCAAAACTACTTTCCGTACGAATGCTGGCGTTGAAAACCACTTTCTGCACTTGAGCTAATTTTACAGAAGAACTTCTTGCTCTTGTGTTAGTGTTGCGTAACCACTTTCTGCGCTTCTCTTATTGGGAAAACCACTTTTCACACTTGTGCTCGTGTTGAAAAACACTTTTCACACTTCTGTTAGTGTTGCAAAACCAATGTTTGCACTTGTATTATTGTTGCAAACCCCACTTTCCGCACTTATGCTGGCTTTGAAAACCACTTTTCGCACTTGAGCTAGTGTTGCAGACCACTTTTTGCTCTTGTGCTGGTGTTGAAAACCACTTTCCGCACTCGGGCTAGCATTGAAAACCACTTTACACACTTAAGCTAGTGTTGCAGAACTACATTTCGCACTCCTCTTAGTGTTGAAAAACACTTTTCGCACTTGTGTTAGTGTTGCAAAACCACTTTTTACACTTGTGTTATTGTTGCAAAACCACTTTCCGCACTTCTGCTGGCGTTGAAAACTACTTTTCGGACTTGTTTTGGTGTTGAAAACCACTTTTCGCACTCATGCTAGTGTTGAAAACCACTTTCCACACGTATGCTGGCGTTGAAAACCACTTTCTGCACTTGAGCTAATTTTGCAGAAGAACTTTTTCTTCTTGTGTTGGTGTTGCGTGACCACTTTCCACACTTCTCTTATTAGAAAAACCACTTTCCACAAATGTGCTGGCGTTGAAAGCCAATATCCGCGCTTCCACTCGTGTTGCAAAACCGCTTTTTACTCTTGTGCTGGTGTTGAAAACCACTTTCCGCACTTATGCTAGCATTAGAAACCACTTTCCACACTTAAGCTAGTGTTGCAGAACCACTTTTTGCACTCCTCTTAGTGTTGAGAAACACTTTTCGCAGTTGCGCTAGTGTTGCAGAACCACTTTTCTTTCGCACTCCTCTTAGTGTTGAAAAACACTTTTCGCACTCGCGCTGGTGTTGCAAAACCACTTTCCACACTCATACTAGTGTTGAAAACCACTTTCCACACTTGTGCTGGTGTTGAAAAACACTTTTCACATTTGTGTTAGTGTTGCAAACCCACTTTTTGCACTTGTATTATTGTTGCAAAACCCACTTTCCGCACTTGTGCTTGCTTTGAAAAGAACTTTTCGCACTTGAGCTGAGGTTGAAAACCACTTTTCGCACTTGCGTTAGTGTTGCAGAATCACTTTTTGCACTCTACTTAATGGTAATAACACTTTCTGCAATTGTGCTAGTGTTGAGTAGCACTTTTTGCTCTTGTGCTAGTGTTGAAATCCACTTTTCACACGTGTGTTAGTGTTGCAAAACCGCTATTCGCACATGAGCTAGTGTTGCAGAATAACTTTTTGCTCTTGTGCTAGTGTTAAAAACCACTTTCCGCACTTGTGCTGGCATGAAAACGACTTTACGCACTTGAGCTGGCATTGCAGAACCACTTTCCGCACTTCTCTTATTGGTAAAAACACTTTTCGCACTTGTGCTGGCGTTGAAATCCATTTTCCACACTTGCGCGAGTGTTGCAAAACCACTTCTGCACCCGTGCTCGTGTTGAAAACCACTTGCCACACTTGTGTTCGTGTTACAAAACCACTTTCCGCACTTCTGCTGGCGTTGAAAACCACTTTTCGGACTTGTGTTGGTGTTGAAAACCACTTTTCGAACTCGTGCTAGTGTTGAAAACCACTTTCCACACTTGTGCTGGTGTTGAAAAACACTTTTCACACTTGTGTTAGTGTTGCAAACCCACTTTTTGCACTTGTATTATTGTTGCAAACCCCACTTTCCGCACTTGTGCTTGCTTTGAAAAGAACTTTTCGCACTTGAGCTGAGGTTGAAAACCACTTTTCGCACTTGCGTTAGTGTTGCAGAATCACTTTTTGCACTCTTCTTAATGGTAATAACACTTTCCGCAATTGTGCTAGCGTTGAGTCGCACTTTGTGCTCTTGTGCTAGTGTTGCAGAACCACTTTTCGCACTTGTGTTAGTGTTGAAATCCACTTTTCACACATGTGTTAGTGTTACAAAACCGCTATTCGCACATGAGCTAGTGTTGCAGAATAACTTTTTTCTCTTGTGCTAGTGTTGAAAACGACTTTCCGCACTAGAGCTGGTATTGCAGAACCACTTTCTGCACTTCTCTTATTGGTAAAAACACTTTCCGCACTTGTGCTGGCGTTGAAATCCATTTTCCACACTTGCCCGAGTGTTGCAAAACTATTTCTGCACCCGTGCTCATGTTGAAAACCACTTCCCACACTTGTGCTAGTGTTGAAAAACACTTTTCACACCTGTGCGAGTGTTGAGAAGCACTTTTTGCTCTTGTGCTAGTGTTGAAAACCACTTTCCGCACTTGTGTTATTGTTTGTAAAAAAACACTTTCTGCACTAGTGCTGGCTTTGAAAACCACTTTCCACACTTGTGCTAGTGTTTCAAAACCACTTTCCACACACGTGTTGGCATTGAAACTTTCCATCCGCGCTTGCGCTAGTGTGGCAAAATCACTTTTTGCCCTCATGTTAGTGTTGAAAAACACTTTTCGCACTTGCGCTAGTGTTGCAGAACCATTTTTCGCACTCCCCATCATGTTTAAAAACACTCTTCGCACTTGTGTTATTGTTGAAAACCACTTTTCGCAATTGTGTTAGTGTTGCAAAACCACTGCTCGCAATTGTGTTCGTGTTGCAAAACTACTTTCCGTACGTATGCTGGCGTTGAAAACCACTTTCTGCACTTGAGCTAATTTTACAGAAGAATTTATTGCTCTTGTGTTAGTGTTGCGTCCCCACTTTCTTCGCTTCTCTTATTGGGAAAACCACTTTTCACACTTGTGCTCGTGTTGAAAAACACTTTTCACACTCTGTTCGTGTTGCAAAACCAATGTTTGCACTTGTATTATTGTTGCAAAACCCACTCTCCGCACTTATGCTGGCTTTGAAAACCACTTTTCGCACTTGAGCTAGTGTTGCAGACCACTTTTTGCTCTTGTGCTGGTGTCGACAACCACTTTTTGCACTCGGGCTAGCATTGAAAACCACTTTCCACACTTAAGCTAGTGTTGCAGAACCACTTTTCGCACTCCTATTAGTGTTGAAAAACACTTTTCGCACTTGTATTAGTGTTGAAAACTACTTTCCACACTTGTGCTAGTGTTGAAAACCACTTTTCACACTTGTGTTCGTGTTACAAAACCACTTTCCACACATGTGCTGGCATTGAAAACCAATATCCGCGCTTGCAATCGTGTTGCAAAACCACTCTTTGCCTTCATGTTTGTGTTGGAAAACACTTTTCGCACTTGCACTGGTGTTGCAGAACCACTTTTCGCACTCCTCTTAGTGTTGAAAAACACTTTTCGCACTCCTCTTCGTGTTGAAAAAAACACTTTTCGCACTTGTGTTAGTGTTGAAAACCACTTTCCACATTTGTGCTCGTGTTGAAAACAACTTATCACACTTGTGTTCGTGTTACAAAACCACTTTCCGCACTTCTGCTGGCGTTGAAAACCACTTTTCGGACTTGTGTTGGTGTTGAAAACCACTTTTCGCACTTGTGTTAGTGTTGCAAAACCACTTTTCGCACTTGTGTTCGTGTTGCAAAACTACTTTCTGTACGTATGGTGGCGTTGAAAACTACTCTCTGCACTTGAGCTAATTTTACAGACGAACTATTTGCTCTTGTGTTAGTGTTGTGTGACCACTTTCTGCACTTCTCTTATTGGTACAACCACTTTCCGCACTCGTGCTAGTGTTGAAAACCACTTTGCACTCTTGTGCTCGTGTTGAAAAACACTTTTCACAGTTGTGTTAGTGTTGCAAAACCACTTTTTACACTTGTGTTATTGTTGCAAAACCACTTTCCGCACTTCTGCTGGCGTTGAAAACCACTTTTCGGACTTGTTTTGGTGTTGAAAACCACTTTTCGCACTTGTGTTAATGTTGCAAAACCAATGCTCACACTTGTGTTCGTGTTGCAAAAGTACTTTCCGCACGTATGCTGGCGTTGAAAACCACTTTCTGCACTTGAGCTAATTTTGCAGAAGAACTTTTTCTTCTTGTGTTGGTGTTGCGTGACCAATTTCCACACTTCTCTTATTAGAAAAACCACTTTCCACAATTGCACAAGTGTTGCAAAACCACTTTGCGCACTCGTGCTAGTGTTGAAAACCACTTTGCACACTTGTGCTAGTGTTGAAAACCACTTTGCACACTCGTGCTAGTGTTGAAAACCACTTTGCGCACTCCTGCTAGTGTTGAAAACCACTTTCACACTTGTGCTAGTGTTGAAAAACACTTTTCACACTTATGTTAGTGTTGCAAAACCACTTTTTGTACTTGAGCTAGTGTTGCAGAACCACTTTCCACACTTTTGCTGGCATTGAAAACCACTTTCCACGCATAAGCTAGTGTTGCAGACCACTTTTTGCACTACTCTTAGTGTTGAAAACCAATTTCCGCACTCGGTCCAGTGTTGAAAACCACTTTCCAATCTTGTGCTCGTGTTGAAAACTACTTTCAGCACTCGTGCTAGTGTTGGAAACCACTTTCCACACTTGTGCTAGTGTTGAATAACACTTTTCACACTTGTGTTACTGTTGCAAAACCACTTTCCACACATGTGCTGGTGTTGAAAGCCAATATCCGCGCTTCCACTCGTGTTGCATAACCACTTTTTGCTCTTGTGCTGGTGTTGAAAACCACTTTCCGCACTTGTGCTAGCATTGGAAACCACTTTCCACACTTAAGCTAGTGTTGCAGAACCACATTTTGCACTACTCTTAGTGTTGAGAAACACTTTTCGCAGTTGCGCTAGTGTTGCAGAACCACTTTTCTTTCGCACTCCTCTTAGTGTTGAAAAACACTTTTCGCACTCGCGATGGTGTTGCAAAACACTTTTCACACTTGTGTTAGTGTTGCAGAACCATTTTTCGCACTCCTCTTCATGTTTAAAAACACTCTTCGCACTTGTGTTATTGTTGAAAACAACTTTTCGCAATTGTGTTAGTGTTGCAAAACCACTGCTCGCACTTGTGTTCGTGTTGCAAAACTACTTTCCGTACGAATGCTGGCGTTGAAAACCACTTTCTGCACTTGAGATAATTTTACAGAAGAACTTCTTGCTCTTGTGTTAGTGTTGCGTAACCACTTTCTGCGCTTCTCTTATTGGGAAAACCACTTTTCACACTTGTGCTCGTGTTGAAAAACACTTTTCACACTTCTGTTAGTGTTGCAAAACCAATGTTTGCACTTGTATTATTGTTGCAAAACCCACTTTCCGCACTTATGCTGGCTTTGAAAACCACTTTTCGCACTTGAGCTAGTGTTGCAGACCACTTTTTGCTCTTGTGCTGGTGTTGAAAACCACTTTCCGCACTCGGGCTAGCATTGAAAACCACTTTACACACTTAAGCTAGTGTCGCAGAACCACTTTTCGCACTCCTCTTAGTGTTGAAAAACACTTTTCGCACTTGTGTTAGTGTTGAAAACCACTTTCCACATTTGTGCTCGTGTTGAAAACAACTTATCACACTTGTGTTCGTGTTACAAAACCACTTTCCGCACTTCTGCTGGCGTTGAAAACCACTTTTCGGACTTGTATTGGTGTTGAAAACCACTTTTCGCACTTGTGTTAGTGTTGCAAAACCACTTTTCGCACTTGTGTTCGTGTTGCAAAACTACTTTCTGTACGTATGGTGGCGTTGAAAACTACTCTCTGCACTTGAGCTAATTTTACAGACGAACTATTTGCTCTTGTGTTAGTGTTGTGTGACCACTTTCTGCACTTCTCTTATTGGTACAACCACTTTCCGCACTCGTGCTAGTGTTGAAAACCACTTTGCACTCTTGTGCTCGTGTTGAAAAACACTTTTCACACTTGTGTTAGTGTTGCAAAACCACTTTTTACACTTGTGTTATTGTTGTAAAACCACTTTCCGCACTTCTGCTGGCGTTGAAAACCACTTTTCGGACTTGTTTTGGTGTTGAAAACCACTTTTCGCACTTGTGTTAATGTTGCAAAACCAATGCTCACACTTGTGTTCGTGTTGCAAAAGTACTTTCCGCACGTATGCTGGCGTTGAAAACCACTTTCTGCACTTGAGCTAATTTTGCAGAAGAACTTTTTCTTCTTGTGTTGGTGTTGCGTGACCAATTTCCACACTTCTCTTATTAGAAAAACCACTTTCCACAATTGCACAAGTGTTGCAAAACCACTTTGCGCACTCGTGCTAGTGTTGAAAACCACTTTGCACACTTGTGCTAGTGTTGAAAACCACTTTGCGCACTCGTGCTAGTGTTGAAAACCACTTTGCGCACTCCTGCTAGTGTTGAAAACCACTTTCACACTTGTGCTAGTGTTGAAAAACACTTTTCACACTTATGTTAGTGTTGCAAAACCACTTTTTGTACTTGAGCTAGTGTTGCAGAACCACTTTCCACACTTTTGCTGGCATTGAAAACCACTTTCCACGCATAAGCTAGTGTTGCAGACCACTTTTTGCACTACTCTTAGTGTTGAAAACCAATTTCCGCACTCGGTCCAGTGTTGAAAACCACTTTCCAATCTTGTGCTCGTGTTGAAAACTACTTTCAGCACTCGTGCTAGTGTTGGAAACCACTTTCCACACTTGTGCTAGTGTTGAATAACACTTTTCACACTTGTGTTACTGTTGCAAAACCACTTTCCACACATGTGCTGGTGTTGAAAGCCAATATCCGCGCTTCCACTCGTGTTGCATAACCACTTTTTGCTCTTGTGCTGGTGTTGAAAACCACTTTCCGCACTTGTGCTAGCATTGGAAACCACTTTCCACACTTAATCTAGTGTTGCAGAACCACATTTTGCACTCCTCTTAGTGTTGAGAAACACTTTTCGCAGTTGCGCTAGTGTTGCAGAACCACTTTTCTTTCGCACTCCTCTTAGTGTTGAAAAACACTTTTCGCACTCGCAATGGTGTTGCAAAACACTTTTCACACTTGTGTTAGTGTTGCAGAACCATTTTTCGCACTCCTCTTCATGTTTAAAAACACTCTTCGCACTTGTGTTATTGTTGAAAACAACTTTTCGCAATTGTGTTAGTGTTGCAAAACCACTGCTCGCACTTGTGTTCGTGTTGCAAAACTACTTTCCGTACGAATGCTGGCGTTGAAAACCACTTTCTGCACTTGAGCTAATTTTACAGAAGAACTTCTTGCTCTTGTGTTAGTGTTGCGTAATCACTTTCTGCGCTTCTCTTATTGGGAAAACCACTTTTCACACTTGTGCTCGTGTTGAAAAACACTTTTCACACTTCTGTTAGTGTTGCAAAACCAATGTTTGCACTTGTATTATTGTTGCAAAACCCACTTTCCGCACTTATGCTGGCTTTGAAAACCACTTTTCGCACTTGAGCTAGTGTTGCAGACCACTTTTTGCTCTTGTGCTGGTGTTGAAAACCACTTTCCGCACTCGGGCTAGCATTGAAAACCACTTTACACACTTAAGCTAGTGTTGCAGAACTACTTTTCGCACTCCTCTTAGTGTTGAAAAACACTTTTCGCACTTGTGTTAGTGTTGCAAAACCACTTTTTACACTTGTGTTATTGTTGCAAAACCACTTTCCGCACTTCTACTGGCGTTGAAAACCACTTTTCGGACTTGTTTTGGTGTTGAAAACCACTTTTCGCACTTATGTTAATGTTGCAAAACCAATGCTCACACTTGTGTTCGTGTTGCAAAAGTACTTTCTGCACGTATGCTGGCGTTGAAAACCACTTTCTGCACTTGAGCTAATTTTGCAGAAGAACTTTTTCTTCTTGTGTTGGTGTTGCGTGACCACTTTCCACACTTCTCTTATTAGAAAAACCACTTTCCACAAATGTGCTGGCGTTGAAAGCCAATATCCGCGCTTCCACTCGTGTTGCAAAACCGCTTTTTAATCTTGTGCTGGTGTTGAAAACCACTTTCCGCACTTATGCTAGCATTGGAAACCACTTTCCACACTTAAGCTAGTGTTGCAGAACCACTTTTTGCACTCCTCTTAGTGTTGAGAAACACTTTTCGCAGTTGCGCTAGTGTTGCAGAACCACTTTTCTTTCGCACTCCTCTTAGTGTTGAAAAACACTTTTCGCACTCGCGCTGGTGTTGCAAAACCACTTTCCACACTCATGCTAGTGTTGAAAACCACTTTCCACACTTGTGCTGGTGTTGAAAAACACTTTTCACACTTGTGTTAGTGTTGCAAACCCACTTTTTGCACTTGTATTATTGTTGCAAAACCCACTTTCCGCACTTGTGCTTGCTTTGAAAAGAACTTTTCGCACTTGAGCTGAGGTTGAAAACCACTTTTCGCACTTGCGTTAGTGTTGCAGAATCACTTTTTGCACTCTTCTTAATGGTAATAACACTTTCTGCAATTGTGCTAGTGTTGAGTAGCACTTTTTGCTCTTGTGCTAGTGTTGAAATCCACTTTTCACACGTGTGTTAGTGTTGCAAAACCGCTATTCGCACACGAGCTAGTGTTGCAGAATAACTTTTTGCTCTTGTGCTAGTGTTAAAAACCACTTTCCGCACTTGTGCTGGCATGAAAACGACTTTACGCACTTGAGCTGGCATTGCAGAACCACTTTCCGCACTTCTCTTATTGGTAAAAACACTTTTCGCACTTGTGCTGGCGTTGAAATCCATTTTCCACACTTGCGCGAGTGTTGCAAAACCACTTCTGCACCCGTGCTCGTGTTGAAAACCACTTCCCACACTTGTGTTCGTGTTACAAAACCACTTTCCGCACTTCTGCTGCCGTTGAAAACCACTTTTCGGACTTGTGTTGGTGTTGAAAACCACTTTTCGCACTTGTGTTAGTGTTGCAAAACCACTTGCCGCACTTGTGTACGTGTTGCAAAACTACTTTCTGTACGTATGGTGGCGTTGAAAACTACTCTCTGCACTTGAGCTAATTTTACAGACGAACTTTTTGCTCTTGTGTTCGTGTTGTGTGACCACTTTCTGCACTTCTCTTATTGGTACAACCACTTTCCGCACTCGTGCTAGTGTTGAAAACCACTTTGCACTCTTGTGCTCGTGTTGAAAAACACTTTTCACACGTGTGTTAGTGTTGCAAAACCACTTTTTACACTTGTGTTAGTGTTGCAAAACCACTTTTCGCACTTTTGTGCGTGTTGCAAATGTACTTTCCGCACATATGCTGGCGTTGAAAACCACTTTCTGCACCTGAGCTAATTTTGCAGAAGAACTTTTTTTTCTTGTGTTGGTGTTGCGTGACCACTTTCCACACTTCTCTTATTAGAAAAACCACTTTCCACAATTGCGCAAGTGTTGCAAAACCACTTTTCGCACTCGTGCTAGTGTTGAAAACCACTTTCACACATGTGCTAGTGTTGAAAAACACTTTTCACACTTATGTTAGTGTTGCAAAACCACTTTTCGCACTCGTGCTAGTGTTGAAAACCACTTTCCACACTTGTGCTGGTGTTGAAAAACACTTTTCACACTTGTGTTAGTGTTGCAAACCCACTTTTTGCACTTGTATTATTGTTGCAAACCCCACTTTCCGCACTTGTGCTTGCTTTGAAAAGAACTTTTCGCACTTGAGCTGAGGTTGAAAACCACTTTTCGCACTTGCGTTAGTGTTGCAGAATCACTTTTTGCACTCTTCTTAATGGTAATAACACTTTCCGCAATTGTGCTAGCGTTGAGTAGCACTTTCTGCTCTTGTGCTAGTGTTGCAGAACCACTTTTCGCACTTGTGTTAGTGTTGAAATCCACTTTTCACACATGTGTTAGTGTTACAAAACCGCTATTCGCACATGAGCTAGTGTTGCAGAATAACTTTTTTCTCTTGTGCTAGTGTTGAAAACGACTTTCCGCACTAGAGCTGGCATTGCAGAACCACTTTCTGCACTTCTCTTATTGGTAAAAACACTTTCCGCACTTGTGCTGGCGTTGAAATCCATTTTCCACACTTGCGCGAGTGTTGCAAAACTATTTCTGCACCCGTGCTCATGTTGAAAACCACTTCCCACACTTGTGCTCGTGTTGAAAAACACTTTTCACACCTGTGCGAGTGTTGAGAAGCACTTTTTGCTCTTGTGCTAGTGTTGAAAACCACTTTCCGCACTTGTGTTATTGTTTGTAAAAAACACTTTCTGCACTAGTGCTGGCTTTGAAAACCACTTTCCACACTTGTGCTCGTGTTTCAAAACCACTTTCCACACACGTGTTGGCGTTGAAACTTTCCATCCGCGCTTGCGCTAATGTGGCAAAATCACTTTTTGCCCTCATGTTAGTGTTGAAAAACACTTTTCGCACTTGCGCTAGTGTTGCAGAACCATTTTTCGCACTCCCCATCATGTTTAAAAACACTCTTCGCACTTGTGTTATTGTTGAAAACCACTTTTCGCAATTGTGTTAGTGTTGCAAAACCACTGCTCGCAATTGTGTTCGTGTTGCAAAACTACTTTCCGTACGGATGCTGGCGTTGAAAACCACTTTCTGCACTTGAGCTAATTTTACAGAAGAACTTATTGCTCTTGTGTTAGTGTTATGTCCCCACTTTCTTCGCTTCTCTTATTGGGAAAACCACTTTTCACACTTGTGCTCGTGTTGAAAAACACTTTTCACACTTCTGTTCGTGTTGCAAAACCAATGTTTGCACTTGTATTATTGTTGCAAAACCCACTTTCCGCACTTATGCTGGCTTTGAAAACCACTTTTCGCACTTGAGCTAGTGTTGCAGACCACTTTTTGCTCTTGTGCTGGTGTCGACAACCACTTTCTGCACTCGGGCTAGCATTGAAAACCACTTTCCACACTTAAGCTAGTGTTGCAGAACCACTTTTCGCACTCCTATTAGTGTTGAAAAACACTTTTCGCACTTGTATTAGTGTTGAAAACTACTTTCCACACTTGTGCTAGTGTTGAAAACCACTTTTCACACTTGTGTTCGTGTTACAAAACCACTTTCCACACATGTGCTGGCATTGAAAACCAATATCCGCGCTTGCAGTCGTGTTGCAAAACCACTCTTTGCCTTCATGTTTGTGTTGGAAAACACTTTTCGCACTTGCACTGGTGTTGCAGAACCACTTTTCGCACTCCTCTTAGTGTTGAAAAACACTTTTCGCACTCCTCTTAGTGTTGAAAAAAACACTTTTCGCACTTGTGTTAGTGTTGAAAACCACTTTCCACATTTGTGCTCGTGTTGAAAACAACTTATCACACTTGTGTTCGTGTTACAAAACCACTTTCCGCACTTCTGCTGGCGTTGAAAACCACTTTTCGGACTTGTGTTGGTGTTGAAAACCACTTTTCGCACTTGTGTTAGTGTTGCAAAACCACTTTTCGCACTTGTGTTCGTGTTGCAAAACTACTTTCTGTACGTATGGTGGCGTTGAAAACTACTCTCTGCACTTGAGCTAATTTTACAGACGAACTATTTGCTCTTGTGTTAGTGTTGTGTGACCACTTTCTGCACTTCTCTTATTGGTACAACCACTTTCCGCACTCGTGCTAGTGTTGAAAACCACTTTGCACTCTTGTGCTCGTGTTGAAAAACACTTTTCACACTTGTGTTAGTGTTGCAAAACCACTTTTTACACTTGTGTTATTGTTGCAAAACCACTTTCCGCACTTCTGCTGGCGTTGAAAACCACTTTTCGGACTTGTTTTGGTGTTGAAAACCACTTTTCGCACTTGTGTTAATGTTGCAAAACCAATGCTCACACTTGTGTTCGTGTTGCAAAAGTACTTTCCGCACGTATGCTGGCGTTGAAAACCACTTTCTGCACTTGAGCTAATTTTGCAGAAGAACTTTTTCTTCTTGTGTTGGTGTTGCGTGACCAATTTCCACACTTCTCTTATTAGAAAAACCACTTTCCACAATTGCACAAGTGTTGCAAAACCACTTTGCGCACTCGTGCTAGTGTTGAAAACCACTTTGCACACTTGTGCTAGTGTTGAAAACGACTTTGCGCACTCGTGCTAGTGTTGAAAACCACTTTGCGCACTCCTGCTAGTGTTGAAAACCACTTTCACACTTGTGCTAGTGTTGAAAAACACTTTTCACACTTATGTTAGTGTTGCAAAACCACTTTTTGTACTTGAGCTAGTGTTGCAGAACCACTTTCCACACTTTTGCTGGCATTGAAAACCACTTTCCACGCATAAGCTAGTGTTGCAGACCACTTTTTGCACTACTCTTAGTGTTGAAAACCAATTTCCGCACTCGGTCCAGTGTTGAAAACCACTTTCCAATCTTGTGCTCGTGTTGAAAACTACTTTCAGCACTCGTGCTAGTGTTGGAAACCACTTTCCACACTTGTGCTAGTGTTGAATAACACTTTTCACACTTGTGTTACTGTTGCAAAACCACTTTCCACACATGTGCTGGTGTTGAAAGCCAATATCCGCGCTTCCACTCGTGTTGCATAACCACTTTTTGCTCTTGTGCTGGTGTTGAAAACCACTTTCCGCACTTGTGCTAGCATTGGAAACCACTTTCCACACTTAATCTAGTGTTGCAGAACCACATTTTGCACTCCTCTTAGTGTTGAGAAACACTTTTCGCAGTTGCGCTAGTGTTGCAGAACCACTTTTCTTTCGCACTCCTCTTAGTGTTGAAAAACACTTTTCGCACTCGCAATGGTGTTGCAAAACACTTTTCACACTTGTGTTAGTGTTGCAGAACCATTTTTCGCACTCCTCTTCATGTTTAAAAACACTCTTCGCACTTGTGTTATTGTTGAAAACAACTTTTCGCAATTGTGTTAGTGTTGCAAAACCACTGCTCGCACTTGTGTTCGTGTTGCAAAACTACTTTCCGTACGAATGCTGGCGTTGAAAACCACTTTCTGCACTTGAGCTAATTTTACAGAAGAACTTCTTGCTCTTGTGTTAGTGTTGCGTAACCACTTTCTGCGCTTCTCTTATTGGGAAAACCACTTTTCACACTTGTGCTCGTGTTGAAAAACACTTTTCACACTTCTGTTAGTGTTGCAAAACCAATGTTTGCACTTGTATTATTGTTGCAAAACCCACTTTCCGCACTTATGCTGGCTTTGAAAACCACTTTTCGCACTTGAGCTAGTGTTGCAGACCACTTTTTGCTCTTGTGCTGGTGTTGAAAACCACTTTCCGCACTCGGGCTAGCATTGAAAACCACTTTACACACTTAAGCTAGTGTTGCAGAACTACTTTTCGCACTCCTCTTAGTGTTGAAAAACACTTTTCGCACTTGTGTTAGTGTTGCAAAACCACTTTTTACACTTGTGTTATTGTTGCAAAACCACTTTCCGCACTTCTACTGGCGTTGAAAACCACTTTTCGGACTTGTTTTGGTGTTGAAAACCACTTTTCGCACTTATGTTAATGTTGCAAAACCAATGCTCACACTTGTGTTCGTGTTGCAAAAGTACTTTCTGCACGTATGCTGGCGTTGAAAACCACTTTCTGCACTTGAGCTAATTTTGCAGAAGAACTTTTTCTTCTTGTGTTGGTGTTGCGTGACCACTTTCCACACTTCTCTTATTAGAAAAACCACTTTCCACAAATGTGCTGGCGTTGAAAGCCAATATCCGCGCTTCCACTCGTGTTGCAAAACCGCTTTTTAATCTTGTGCTGGTGTTGAAAACCACTTTCCGCACTTATGCTAGCATTGGAAACCACTTTCCACACTTAAGCTAGTGTTGCAGAACCACTTTTTGCACTCCTCTTAGTGTTGAGAAACACTTTTCGCAGTTGCGCTAGTGTTGCAGAACCACTTTTCTTTCGCACTCCTCTTAGTGTTGAAAAACACTTTTCGCACTCGCGCTGGTGTTGCAAAACCACTTTCCACACTCATGCTAGTGTTGAAAACCACTTTCCACACTTGTGCTGGTGTTGAAAAACACTTTTCACACTTGTGTTAGTGTTGCAAACCCACTTTTTGCACTTGTATTATTGTTGCAAAACCCACTTTCCGCACTTGTGCTTGCTTTGAAAAGAACTTTTCGCACTTGAGCTGAGGTTGAAAACCACTTTTCGCACTTGCGTTAGTGTTGCAGAATCACTTTTTGCACTCTTCTTAATGGTAATAACACTTTCTGCAATTGTGCTAGTGTTGAGTAGCACTTTTTGCTCTTGTGCTAGTGTTGAAATCCACTTTTCACACGTGTGTTAGTGTTGCAAAACCGCTATTCGCACACGAGCTAGTGTTGCAGAATAACTTTTTGCTCTTGTGCTAGTGTTAAAAACCACTTTCCGCACTTGTGCTGGCATGAAAACGACTTTACGCACTTGAGCTGGCATTGCAGAACCACTTTCCGCACTTCTCTTATTGGTAAAAACACTTTTCGCACTTGTGCTGGCGTTGAAATCCATTTTCCACACTTGCGCGAGTGTTGCAAAACCACTTCTGCACCCGTGCTCGTGTTGAAAACCACTTCCCACACTTGTGTTCGTGTTACAAAACCACTTTCCGCACTTCTGCTGCCGTTGAAAACCACTTTTCGGACTTGTGTTGGTGTTGAAAACCACTTTTCGCACTTGTGTTAGTGTTGCAAAACCACTTGCCGCACTTGTGTACGTGTTGCAAAACTACTTTCTGTACGTATGGTGGCGTTGAAAACTACTCTCTGCACTTGAGCTAATTTTACAGACGAACTTTTTGCTCTTGTGTTCGTGTTGTGTGACCACTTTCTGCACTTCTCTTATTGGTACAACCACTTTCCGCACTCGTGCTAGTGTTGAAAACCACTTTGCACTCTTGTGCTCGTGTTGAAAAACACTTTTCACACGTGTGTTAGTGTTGCAAAACCACTTTTTACACTTGTGTTAGTGTTGCAAAACCACTTTTCGCACTTTTGTGCGTGTTGCAAATGTACTTTCCGCACATATGCTGGCGTTGAAAACCACTTTCTGCACCTGAGCTAATTTTGCAGAAGAACTTTTTTTTCTTGTGTTGGTGTTGCGTGACCACTTTCCACACTTCTCTTATTAGAAAAACCACTTTCCACAATTGCGCAAGTGTTGCAAAACCACTTTTCGCACTCGTGCTAGTGTTGAAAACCACTTTCACACATGTGCTAGTGTTGAAAAACACTTTTCACACTTATGTTAGTGTTGCAAAACCAGTTTTCGCACTCGTGCTAGTGTTGAAAACCACTTTCCACACTTGTGCTGGTGTTGAAAAACACTTTTCACACTTGTGTTAGTGTTGCAAACCCACTTTTTGCACTTGTATTATTGTTGCAAACCCCACTTTCCGCACTTGTGCTTGCTTTGAAAAGAACTTTTCGCACTTGAGCTGAGGTTGAAAACCACTTTTCGCACTTGCGTTAGTGTTGCAGAATCACTTTTTGCACTCTTCTTAATGGTAATAACACTTTCCGCAATTGTGCTAGCGTTGAGTAGCACTTTCTGCTCCTGTGCTAGTGTTGCAGAACCACTTTTCGCACTTGTGTTAGTGTTGAAATCCACTTTTCACACATGTGTTAGTGTTACAAAACCGCTATTCGCACATGAGCTAGTGTTGCAGAATAACTTTTTTCTCTTGTGCTAGTGTTGAAAACGACTTTCCGCACTAGAGCTGGCATTGCAGAACCACTTTCTGCACTTCTCTTATTGGTAAAAACACTTTCCGCACTTGTGCTGGCGTTGAAATCCATTTTCCACACTTGCGCGAGTGTTGCAAAACTATTTCTGCACCCGTGCTCATGTTGAAAACCACTTCCCACACTTGTGCTCGTGTTGAAAAACACTTTTCACACCTGTGCGAGTGTTGAGAAGCACTTTTTGCTCTTGTGCTAGTGTTGAAAACCACTTTCCGCACTTGTGTTATTGTTTGTAAAAAACACTTTCTGCACTAGTGCTGGCTTTGAAAACCACTTTCCACACTTGTGCTCGTGTTTCAAAACCACTTTCCACACACGTGTTGGCGTTGAAACTTTCCATCCGCGCTTGCGCTAATGTGGCAAAATCACTTTTTGCCCTCATGTTAGTGTTGAAAAACACTTTTCGCACTTGCGCTAGTGTTGCAGAACCATTTTTCGCACTCCCCATCATGTTTAAAAACACTCTTCGCACTTGTGTTATTGTTGAAAACCACTTTTCGCAATTGTGTTAGTGTTGCAAAACCACTGCTCGCAATTGTGTTCGTGTTGCAAAACTACTTTCCGTACGGATGCTGGCGTTGAAAACCACTTTCTGCACTTGAGCTAATTTTACAGAAGAACTTATTGCTCTTGTGTTAGTGTTATGTCCCCACTTTCTTCGCTTCTCTTATTGGGAAAACCACTTTTCACACTTGTACTCGTGTTGAAAAACACTTTTCACACTTCTGTTCGTGTTGCAAAACCAATGTTTGCACTTGTATTATTGTTGCAAAACCCACTTTCCGCACTTATGCTGGCTTTGAAAACCACTTTTCGCACTTGAGCTAGTGTTGCAGACCACTTTTTGCTCTTGTGCTGGTGTCGACAACCACTTTCTGCACTCGGGCTAGCATTGAAAACCACTTTCCACACTTAAGCTAGTGTTGCAGAACCACTTTTCGCACTCCTATTAGTGTTGAAAAACACTTTTCGCACTTGTATTAGTGTTGAAAACTACTTTCCACACTTGTGCTAGTGTTGAAAACCACTTTTCACACTTGTGTTCGTGTTACAAAACCACTTTCCACACATGTGCTGGCATTGAAAACCAATATCCGCGCTTGCAGTCGTGTTGCAAAACCACTCTTTGCCTTCATGTTTGTGTTGGAAAACACTTTTCGCACTTGCACTGGTGTTGCAGAACCACTTTTCGCACTCCTCTTAGTGTTGAAAAACACTTTTCGCACTCCTCTTAGTGTTGAAAAAAACACTTTTCGCACTTGTGTTAGTGTTGAAAACCACTTTCCACATTTGTGCTCGTGTTGAAAACAACTTATCACACTTGTGTTCGTGTTACAAAACCACTTTCCGCACTTCTGCTGGCGTTGAAAACCACTTTTCGGACTTGTGTTGGTGTTGAAAACCACTTTTCGCACTTGTGTTAGTGTTGCAAAACCACTTTTCGCACTTGTGTTCGTGTTGCAAAACTACTTTCTGTACGTATGGTGGCGTTGAAAACTACTCTCTGCACTTGAGCTAATTTTACAGACGAACTATTTGCTCTTGTGTTAGTGTTGTGTGACCACTTTCTGCACTTCTCTTATTGGTACAACCACTTTCCGCACTCGTGCTAGTGTTGAAAACCACTTTGCACTCTTGTGCTCGTGTTGAAAAACACTTTTCACACTTGTGTTAGTGTTGCAAAACCACTTTTTACACTTGTGTTATTGTTGCAAAACCACTTTCCGCACTTCTGCTGGCGTTGAAAACCACTTTTCGGACTTGTTTTGGTGTTGAAAACCACTTTTCGCACTTGTGTTAATGTTGCAAAACCAATGCTCACACTTGTGTTCGTGTTGCAAAAGTACTTTCCGCACGTATGCTGGCGTTGAAAACCACTTTCTGCACTTGAGCTAATTTTGCAGAAGAACTTTTTCTTCTTGTGTTGGTGTTGCGTGACCAATTTCCACACTTCTCTTATTAGAAAAACCACTTTCCACAATTGCACAAGTGTTGCAAAACCACTTTGCGCACTCGTGCTAGTGTTGAAAACCACTTTGCACACTTGTGCTAGTGTTGAAAACGACTTTGCGCACTCGTGCTAGTGTTGAAAACCACTTTGCGCACTCCTGCTAGTGTTGAAAACCACTTTCACACTTGTGCTAGTGTTGAAAAACACTTTTCACACTTATGTTAGTGTTGCAAAACCACTTTTTGTACTTGAGCTAGTGTTGCAGAACCACTTTCCACACTTTTGCTGGCATTGAAAACCACTTTCCACGCATAAGCTAGTGTTGCAGACCACTTTTTGCACTACTCTTAGTGTTGAAAACCAATTTCCGCACTCGGTCCAGTGTTGAAAACCACTTTCCAATCTTGTGCTCGTGTTGAAAACTACTTTCAGCACTCGTGCTAGTGTTGGAAACCACTTTCCACACTTGTGCTAGTGTTGAATAACACTTTTCACACTTGTGTTACTGTTGCAAAACCACTTTCCACACATGTGCTGGTGTTGAAAGCCAATATCCGCGCTTCCACTCGTGTTGCATAACCACTTTTTGCTCTTGTGCTGGTGTTGAAAACCACTTTCCGCACTTGTGCTAGCATTGGAAACCACTTTCCACACTTAATCTAGTGTTGCAGAACCACATTTTGCACTCCTCTTAGTGTTGAGAAACACTTTTCGCAGTTGCGCTAGTGTTGCAGAACCACTTTTCTTTCGCACTCCTCTTAGTGTTGAAAAACACTTTTCGCACTCGCAATGGTGTTGCAAAACACTTTTCACACTTGTGTTAGTGTTGCAGAACCATTTTTCGCACTCCTCTTCATGTTTAAAAACACTCTTCGCACTTGTGTTATTGTTGAAAACAACTTTTCGCAATTGTGTTAGTGTTGCAAAACCACTGCTCGCACTTGTGTTCGTGTTGCAAAACTACTTTCCGTACGAATGCTGGCGTTGAAAACCACTTTCTGCACTTGAGCTAATTTTACAGAAGAACTTCTTGCTCTTGTGTTAGTGTTGCGTAACCACTTTCTGCGCTTCTCTTATTGGGAAAACCACTTTTCACACTTGTGCTCGTGTTGAAAAACACTTTTCACACTTCTGTTAGTGTTGCAAAACCAATGTTTGCACTTGTATTATTGTTGCAAAACCCACTTTCCGCACTTATGCTGGCTTTGAAAACCACTTTTCGCACTTGAGCTAGTGTTGCAGACCACTTTTTGCTCTTGTGCTGGTGTTGAAAACCACTTTCCGCACTCGGGCTAGCATTGAAAACCACTTTACACACTTAAGCTAGTGTTGCAGAACTACTTTTCGCACTCCTCTTAGTGTTGAAAAACACTTTTCGCACTTGTGTTAGTGTTGCAAAACCACTTTTTACACTTGTGTTATTGTTGCAAAACCACTTTCCGCACTTCTACTGGCGTTGAAAACCACTTTTCGGACTTGTTTTGGTGTTGAAAACCACTTTTCGCACTTATGTTAATGTTGCAAAACCAATGCTCACACTTGTGTTCGTGTTGCAAAAGTACTTTCTGCACGTATGCTGGCGTTGAAAACCACTTTCTGCACTTGAGCTAATTTTGCAGAAGAACTTTTTCTTCTTGTGTTGGTGTTGCGTGACCACTTTCCACACTTCTCTTATTAGAAAAACCACTTTCCACAAATGTGCTGGCGTTGAAAGCCAATATCCGCGCTTCCACTCGTGTTGCAAAACCGCTTTTTAATCTTGTGCTGGTGTTGAAAACCACTTTCCGCACTTATGCTAGCATTGGAAACCACTTTCCACACTTAAGCTAGTGTTGCAGAACCACTTTTTGCACTCCTCTTAGTGTTGAGAAACACTTTTCGCAGTTGCGCTAGTGTTGCAGAACCACTTTTCTTTCGCACTCCTCTTAGTGTTGAAAAACACTTTTCGCACTCGCGCTGGTGTTGCAAAACCACTTTCCACACTCATGCTAGTGTTGAAAACCACTTTCCACACTTGTGCTGGTGTTGAAAAACACTTTTCACACTTGTGTTAGTGTTGCAAACCCACTTTTTGCACTTGTATTATTGTTGCAAAACCCACTTTCCGCACTTGTGCTTGCTTTGAAAAGAACTTTTCGCACTTGAGCTGAGGTTGAAAACCACTTTTCGCACTTGCGTTAGTGTTGCAGAATCACTTTTTGCACTCTTCTTAATGGTAATAACACTTTCTGCAATTGTGCTAGTGTTGAGTAGCACTTTTTGCTCTTGTGCTAGTGTTGAAATCCACTTTTCACACGTGTGTTAGTGTTGCAAAACCGCTATTCGCACACGAGCTAGTGTTGCAGAATAACTTTTTGCTCTTGTGCTAGTGTTAAAAACCACTTTCCGCACTTGTGCTGGCATGAAAACGACTTTACGCACTTGAGCTGGCATTGCAGAACCACTTTCCGCACTTCTCTTATTGGTAAAAACACTTTTCGCACTTGTGCTGGCGTTGAAATCCATTTTCCACACTTGCGCGAGTGTTGCAAAACCACTTCTGCACCCGTGCTCGTGTTGAAAACCACTTCCCACACTTGTGTTCGTGTTACAAAACCACTTTCCGCACTTCTGCTGCCGTTGAAAACCACTTTTCGGACTTGTGTTGGTGTTGAAAACCACTTTTCGCACTTGTGTTAGTGTTGCAAAACCACTTGCCGCACTTGTGTACGTGTTGCAAAACTACTTTCTGTACGTATGGTGGCGTTGAAAACTACTCTCTGCACTTGAGCTAATTTTACAGACGAACTTTTTGCTCTTGTGTTCGTGTTGTGTGACCACTTTCTGCACTTCTCTTATTGGTACAACCACTTTCCGCACTCGTGCTAGTGTTGAAAACCACTTTGCACTCTTGTGCTCGTGTTGAAAAACACTTTTCACACGTGTGTTAGTGTTGCAAAACCACTTTTTACACTTGTGTTAGTGTTGCAAAACCACTTTTCGCACTTTTGTGCGTGTTGCAAATGTACTTTCCGCACATATGCTGGCGTTGAAAACCACTTTCTGCACCTGAGCTAATTTTGCAGAAGAACTTTTTTTTCTTGTGTTGGTGTTGCGTGACCACTTTCCACACTTCTCTTATTAGAAAAACCACTTTCCACAATTGCGCAAGTGTTGCAAAACCACTTTTCGCACTCGTGCTAGTGTTGAAAACCACTTTCACACATGTGCTAGTGTTGAAAAACACTTTTCACACTTATGTTAGTGTTGCAAAACCACTTTTCGCACTCGTGCTAGTGTTGAAAACCACTTTCCACACTTGTGCTGGTGTTGAAAAACACTTTTCACACTTGTGTTAGTGTTGCAAACCCACTTTTTGCACTTGTATTATTGTTGCAAACCCCACTTTCCGCACTTGTGCTTGCTTTGAAAACCACTTTCACACATGTGCTGAGGTTGAAAAACACTTTTCACACTTATGTTAGTGTTGCAAAACCACTTTTCGCACTCGTGCTAGTGTTGAAAACCACTTTCCACACTTGTGCTGGTGTTGAAAAACACTTTTCACACTTGTGTTAGTGTTGCAAACCCACTTTTTGCACTTGTATTATTGTTGCAAACCCCACTTTCCGCACTTGTGCTTGCTTTGAAAAGAACTTTTCGCACTTGAGCTGAGGTTGAAAACCACTTTTCGCACTTGCGTTAGTGTTGCCGAATCACTTTTTGCACTCTTCTTAATGGTAATAACACTTTCCGCAATTGTGCTAGCGTTGAGTAGCACTTTCTGCTCTTGTGCTAGTGTTGCAGAACCACTTTTCGCACTTGTGTTAGTGTTGAAATCCACTTTTCACACATGTGTTAGTGTTACAAAACCGCTATTCGCACATGAGCTAGTGTTGCAGAATAACTTTTTTCTCTTGTGCTAGTGTTGAAAACGACTTTCCGCACTAGAGCTGGCATTGCAGAACCACTTTCTGCACTTCTCTTATTGGTAAAAACACTTTCCGCACTTGTGCTGGCGTTGAAATCCATTTTCCACACTTGCGCGAGTGTTGCAAAACTATTTCTGCACCCGTGCTCATGTTGAAAACCACTTCCCACACTTGTGCTCGTGTTGAAAAACACTTTTCACACCTGTGCGAGTGTTGAGAAGCACTTTTTGCTCTTGTGCTAGTGTTGAAAACCACTTTCCGCACTTGTGTTATTGTTTGTAAAAAAAACTTTCTGCACTAGTGCTGGCTTTGAAAACCACTTTCCACACTTGTGCTAGTGTTTCAAAACCACTTTCCACACACGTGTTGGCGTTGAAACTTTCCATCCGCGCTTGCGC